>NW_025777190.1:0-86576 GCF_021130785.1 Homalodisca vitripennis
AAAAATTTTCTATTGGAAATATATAACATAAAATTTTTTCGTTGTGTACCCGCTTCTTAGCAAATTTATTTTAGTACCGCCAAAAATTTGCACAAGATTTCACACAGAAAATTTGTATGATGGAGCTGTCCAACTATGGAAATTAAGCTGAGAGTCTAAACCTCCACTTTAGTAAGCTCACCGATTTCTCCTTCACACCTTGGATGTAAACATTTTTTTCGGTATACTGATAAATAAAAAAAAGGAGAAGCCGATCTACTTTTAAGTTTACTCCCCCCCCCTCAGGGCCCGGGCCTGTCGGGATTTTATCAAAAGAAAAAGGGGGGAGAGCGATACAGTACAAGGTCTATGGACTGATAAAAGTGCAACGTAAAAGACGGGTTCAACCCCCGCTATTCAACTGAGACCGCTCAGCCTCGGCATCCGAATGCCAGAAATTTTTATAGTCCACAGGATAATAAAATGAAGTAACTTAGAGTTCAAATTTGAAATAAAAAAACAGCAAAGCCTTTTACATAAAGGTTAAATAATACAAGAAATTTAAAAAGTACTTTGATAATTTTTATTTTTTTCTATTTAGGAGTCTGAAATTTTTCTTCTTGCTAAATTTGTTTTTCCAAAATTAACTAATAAAATAAGGGAGGGTGTCAATTTACAATAATTAAAAAGTAAGGGAAATTTTTAAAATTTTAAAAATCAAAATACACCATCCTACGGGGATAGAGAGTTACTTCGAAATAAAATGCTATTTGTACAGGGAAATGCTGGGGGTTATTCCCATAAAATACAGAATTATAACCGTGAGCGTTGGTTCTTTCTCGGGTTTAGGCCGTTTTAAGGGGAGGAACTCACCAGAGCCAGGAAGATAATAAACAGAACAGGCAGGACTACAAATTTAAGACAAACATTCAGGACCCTTTAAAGGAAAACCCAAATAAAAAATATCGCCTACCCTAAAATTAAGCTGAACGTTTTAACCTCTAATCTTTACTAAAAATGGACTACCAGATCCAAGTTTCCATAGACAAAATTTTAGCGGAATAAAGATTTAAACACAACACCTAAATGAAGTTTTTAATGTAAAAATTTCAATGAATGCTTAGAACGTGAAACCCTAAGACCCTCACTGATCAAGCATTAATGTTATAAGCCCACAGACTTTTTGCCCTTTTCTCTTTTTAAACTAAATTTTAAAAAATACCTCTGTCAAAATTTTACTACAATCCTAATCAATGTGAAGGCTGCTAGCTATTAGATGCAATAGTGGAAAAGAATTAATTTATATTTTTTTACTGACTAATTTTTTTTACCAAATAGGTAATATTAAAAATAATTATATCTTTTTAATTAAGATATGTTTATACAAAAATTTTATGTGGAAAAAAAAACCTGCCCTTAAAATGATATTCAAAAAAAAAATTTCCCGTTATCGGGAGTAATATTAAACCCCAAATACCGAAGTTACAAAACCCTTTTAAACTAATTAAAAATGTAAGGTTCTTTACTCAGTTTCCAAAAAATGACGGGAAGCTAAAAATTTTTGGGCCCGTCATTTTTTACCCCCGAATTTCCCTCCCTTTAGGGGTTTAAAATTCAATGTATACCTTTTAAACTTTCTTATTTGATGCATTAGCTAATTTTTTTTTCAAAGCTATAAATAAAATACGTATTCATTTCAAAAAATAAAGAGTACAGTAAATGGACATAAGTATTGAGTTTTGGGAAAATTTTAATTTTTTTTTTTAAATTTTTTTAGTTTTCGTTTATTAGTATATGTAAGGGCCCCACAAAATTTTATAAAACACTTTATTTTGGACTTTTAATAAATTAAGACATCATTATTAAAAACTTTTTGTAAATTAACATTTTTTTAAGACAAAAGTTTCCCTGCAACAATTGACAGATTAAAATCTCTTATTTGGTTTAAAGAGATTACAACACAAAAGTTTTTTTTTGAAAAGTATTATTTTTTGAGCAAGGTGTGTAGTACTGCGTAATTGTTCCCAAACCCCCAAAAACCCCTAAGCATGTGAGACAGGGTACGGGGAAGATTTTTTTTGGTTTGACGATCAGATACTTTTTTGGGAAAAGAAAGTTTTCATCACTTTTACAAAATTTCCCAAAGCTGATGGTTTTTACCTATTTAAATTTTTTTGGCACAAGAACCTAAGTAAAAATAAATCTTGTGGGTTTTTGTATAAAATTTATAAAAAAAACCTTTCATTTTCCCTTTAGGATAACTTTTTGGACCCCTTATTAAAAAAACCCCGCTGATATGTCCCCCACCCCAGAAGTACACATCGAAATTTCTTATATCCAGGAAAAAACGGTAAAAAATTTTCGGTATTTTTAAATGCTTTTAATTGTTCATTTAGTATATTCAAAATTGAAACTCTAATCCCCAGCACCCCTGGGGGAAAAAAAAAAAAAACCACCAAAAAAAAAACCAAGGAAAACCCAACCCGGGTTAATTTGGGATATCGGGGGTTAATGGAGAAAAATTTTCTTTTTCCGGGGGCTGTAAGAAAAAAAAAAATCAATTCCCCGAGTAATTTAGAAACTGGGTTTTTTTTCCCAAAAAAAAAAAAATTTAAATGATTTTCAAAATAACTGGGCAAAAAAAAACTCGGGGGACAAAAAGATTTAAAAAAAATTTCTTTACCTATTTTAATAAAACTTTTATGACAATAAAAACCATTTTCGAAAGCTTAAAAATAAAATTTTTTTAATTTTTTAAAAAATGTTTTTTTTTTTTTAAAAAATCCATACATTTAAAAAAAGAAATTTTACCCTTTACCCCCATATGAAAAATGTAAGGGGAATTTATATTGAATTAAAATGCAATCAAAACAGTTTCCCAACATAAAAAAATTGTTTGATACTCCATTAAAAAAAAAATTTTAAAAAAATTCAATTTTAAGGATTCTAAAAAACAGTATTAAAAGGGGGTTTTTCTAATTTTTTTTCTTTTTAAAAAATTTTTTTGAGATATAATTTTAAATTTTGGGGCATATTTTTTACATTTTTTAAAAAAAAAACCCTAAACTTAAAAAGGGGGGTTTTTTTTTTAAAAAACCCCCTTTTTTTTTTATGGGTTTCCAAAGTTTTAAATTTTTTAAAAAATAAAAAAAGTTAAAAAAAAAAAGTATATTTTTTTAATGAACTTTAAAAGGGGTTATAAAAATTGAGGGAAAAAGGTTTTAAAAAATTTTTTCCCCAGCCCCTTTTTTGGGGCAGTGAAAAAAAAACAAAAACTTAGTTTTAAATTAAAAATTTTAAAATTTTTTTTTGTTCCCCTCCTTTTGAAATTTTTTTGGGTTTTTTTTTGGGGTTTTTTTTTAAAAAAAATTTTCCCCAAAAAACCCCTTTAAAAAGACCAAAAAATTTTTTTTACTAGGGGTTTTTTTCCCAAAAAGGGAAATTTTTTGAATTTTGTTGGTTTTGAAATAATGTTTTGATTTTTTTTTAAAAAAGGGTTTTTTTTAAAAAACTTAACAAACATTTAAAAAAAAAAGGTTTTCACCCTTTTTGGCTTTTTTTCGAAGTCCCCAAAAGGTATTTTTTATGGGGAATAAAAATTTTTTTACCTTTTTTATATCAAAAAAAAACAAAATTTTTTTAGTTGTTTTGAAAAATTTGAAAACCCAAAACCCCAAACTTAAAGGGGGGCTGTTTAGGGGTCTGGAAAAAATTTTTCCCTTTTTTTTGGTTTTTTTGGGGAAAAAGGGGGCCCCGTCCCCCCCAAAACTCAGCTTTTTTGGGGGGTTTTTAAAAAGGGGGCTGTTAAAAACAAAAAATAAAAATTTTTCTTAAATCCGCAACCTTAAAAACTTTTTTTCCCAAGTATTTTAAAAATTTTCCCTTTGGGGATTAAAAATTTTTTTTTCATTTTTTTTCAATCCCCTGAGTTTTTTTTGGGGCCTAAGCACCATAAAAAAAAAAACCCCCCTTTAAATTTTAAAAAGGGGTTTTTGACAGGTAAAAAAAAAATTTTTCCCAAATTTTGTTTCACAGGTTTTTTAAATTGATATTTAAAAAACCCCTTTAATAACTGAAAACAAACATTGCAAATTTTACCCACCCTTTTTTAATTTTTTATTCTTTTATCTCCCCCCCAAAGTGTTTATTTTTTTGCCCCGGAAAATTTAAAAAAAAAACAAAAAATTTAAAATTTACCCAATTGAGTTTTAAACCCAAACCCCGAAGTAATAAAAACAGTTTAAAAAACCCCCCCTTTTTTGATTTGACCCCTTTTTTTTTAATTTGGGTGGGGGAAAATTTTTTTTTTAAAAAACCAATTTAAAAAAACCGGGGTCGCGACCCCGATGTCAGACATAAAAGGGGGAATTGGCAGTACTTCTTTTTAAAAACCAACTTTCTGGTGAGCCTCAAGTCCCCCCCTTTCCTTTTTAAAAAAAAATTTGCAGGGTTTTTTCCTTGAAACTTTAATTATTATAAAAAGAAAAAGTAAAAAATTTTATTTTTTTCCATTAAAAAAAAATTGACCAAAAATTAAACTCCAAGTAAAAAAAATTTTAAAAAAAATTTTAAAAAATTTTGGGGGTTTTTAAAAAAAATTTTAAAAAAAATTAAAAGCAAATTTTTTTTCGGAAAATTTTTGATGAATTAAGTATTAAAAAAGGTTATTTCTTTTTTAAAAAAAAATTTTTTATTTTTTAAACCTTTACAATCATTTTAAATTTTTAAAAGCTTTTTGGTTTTACATTTTAAGGGTTTTACCAAACTTAAAAAATAAACGGTACAATTTTTAAAAATTTTACTTTTCAGGGTAATTTTAAATAAAAAAAATTTGTAATAAGCCCAAAAATTTAAAAATTTTTTTTTTCCTGGGGGTTTTAATAAAAAAAAAAAAAAAACCCCCCCCGTAAGGGCCATTTCATTTTTTATTACAGTTTTTTATCTCCCAAATTGACTGGAGATAGGGTGTCTTAATATAGGGGGTGTTTTTATTGTATACAGGGGGAAACCCCTTGGGCCGAAAAAAAGTGTGCTCATAAGGGTGTTTTTTATATTTTCTTTTAACAATATGAGTTTTCCCAAAGTAATTTTTCCTTTTTAAAAACCCCCGGGTCAAAAAAAAAAGTCATGACAAAAAATAGGGGAGGGTTTTTAATACCCCCCCCAAACCCCGGCCCCGATTTTTTTAGGAGCCAGAATTTTTTTTCTGACTTTATTTTTCTTTATTTTGCGGGGGGTTTAAAAAACCAAAAACCCCGTACCCCTTGCATACACATTACCCACCTTTTAAAAATTTTAAAAAAATGCAAAAATTTGGGTTTTTTGGGTTTTTTTTTTGCTTTCACGGAAAAAAATTTTAAACTTTTGGGGACGGGGAAATTTTTTCCCTGGGGGGTTCTTACTTTCCCTTTTTGGGGTAAAACAAAAAGGGTAGACCTATTTCTTTTTTTGAAAAAACTTTTTCCGGGGTGCACCTACTGGGTTTTTTTTAAAAAAAAAAAAAACCCCCCTTTTCTCGGGGGGTTGGTAATAAAATTTAAAAAAATTTGCATGTCAAATTTCAAAAAACCGTTTTGTAAAAACTTTTTGTATTATTTCAAATTTGTTTAAATTTATTGTGAGTAGTTCTAAAAAAATTTAAATTTTCCCCAAAATTTGGGAGGAAAAAATAAAAAAATTTTTTAAGTAGAAAATTTAAATTTTATCGATTAAAAAAAGTACTAAAAATTCCCTTTGGGGAAAAATTTTCGTCATATTTTTTTTAACCCAAAGGGCCCCTGAAAAAACTTTTTTTTGTTTTTTAAAAAAATCTTTTTTAAAAATTTTAGTTAGCGTTTTACCCCTTTAAAAAATTTCATCTTAGTTATTTTTTAAATTTTTTTCCCTTTAAATCACCCCTTTTTTATTGGGTTTTTTTTTTATGGTACAATCTACTTTTTTTTTTTTTTTAAATTTTTACAAAAAATTTTCGGAGAAAAAAGGGGCACAAATCTTTTTTCCCTCCTTTTTTGCCCTTTTTTAAAAATCTGACCTTTTTTTTTGGACCAAAATTTTTTTCCAAATAAAAAAATTTGCCCCATTAGTTTTTAACCATTGGTGAAAAACCCAAAAAAATTTGGGGCTTAAAAAAAAAAGTTATTTTTTGAAGATTTTTCATAAAATTTTTCTTAAAAAATGCCTTAGTGTGCCAGGTTTAAACCCCTTTAGCAGAAAAAAAAAAAATTTTAAATCCTCGGTCAAAAATTGTAATAAAAAAAGGCCTTTTTAAAAAGGGGGGGGGAAAAATTTTTCATAATCTCAAATTTTTTATTGATATTTTTTTTTTTCCCCTTTTCCAAATTTTTTTTGTATGTATATTTTCTTTTTTTTAAAAATAAACCCCGGGGAAAAATTTTGGGGTTTAAAAAAATTTTCAACAGTTTAAACTCACGGTTGGTTTTTTAAAAATTTTTTTTTTTTATTTTCTTTGGTGGAAAACTCATAGGGGAATTTTTGGGCTTGTTTTTTTGGGGTGGAAACCTCGGGGAAATCTCAACCAAAAAAATCATCTTGAAAAAAAAAAAAAAACCTTTTAAAACCCCCCCTTTGCGGAATTTCCAAAAGCAACAAAAGTTGGCGCAAGCTTTTGAACCTTAAAAATTTTTAAAAAATCATCCCCCTTTCCCCAGGGGAAAAAAGTTTACCTATATTTTTGCCCAAAAAACCCCGGTACAAAATAAAAAAACCCCTTTATACACAAAAAAACACTTTTATGCGGGAAAGGCCCCACTCCCCCTAAATCGGGGCCCCATTTTTTAAAAAAAGGAAAAAAAACCCTCCACAGGGTTTGATAAAAAACCTTCTTCCAAAAACTGTTAAAAACCCCTAAAAAGGGAAAAAGGGCCCTTAAAAAAAGATGCCTTCAAAACCCCTTCCCCCGGGGGAACCAAAACCCAAAATATAGCACCCCAAAAATTTTAAAAAATTTTAAAAAAGGAAGGGGGAAAATTTTGGGGAAAAGACCCCTGACATCTTTTAAAATTTTTAAAAAAATTTACATTACTCGGGAATTTTTTTAAAAATTGTGACAAAAATTTTAATTTTTTTTGAAGAATAAATTTTTTTAAAAGGGGGAAAAAATGACTGTGACAAAATCTTTTACATGGTTTTTTGGCGGGTTTTTGGGGTTTATAATACGGCCCTTTTAAATTTTTAAAAAAACTTTTTTTTAAAAATCACAAATTTTTTTTTGCCAAAATAATTTTATTTTTATTTTTTATTGGGAAAATAATTAAAAACGAAAAAATTTTAAAAATCCCCAACCCAAAAGAACCCCTAGGGGGGTTTTTTAATGAAGATAAAAACCCTTTGGGGGGGAAAAAAAAAATCTTTTAAAAAAGGGGAAATTTTTTATTAAAAATTTACCCAAAAAATGTATAATAGTTATTTTGACAATTTGGGAAAATTTTAAAAAATTAAAAATTTAAAAAATTTTTTCCCCCACCACCACTTTTCCATATTTTTCCCCCTTAAACCCCCCCATTTAGGGTTTTCTTTAAAACCCGTGCACTTCCAAAAAGGGGAATTTTTTACTAAAATTGGGGAATTTTGAATGGCGGGAAATTTTTTTTATTTAAATGTTATTTTAAATTTCATTTCGGTAAAAAGCGACCGGGGGTTTTCCGCATAAGAACAGTAAAAAACAATGAACCCCGGGAAATCTAACTGTTTTAGAGGGGTTTCTTTTGCCCTTTGGGTTTTTAGGGGGGAATATGTTTCAATTTATCTTTTCCCGGGGAAAACCCGGGTTTGGAAGGGTTTGGGGTTTGAAACTTAATTGAATTTTGGGGTTTTAAAACTCTCTGCAAAAAAGGGGTTTTTTTACCTTCATTAAGAAAGAGAATGTTTTTTTTGTTAAATAGGTTTACAAAAGTTTTTTTTAAAAGGGAAAGGGGTTAAAATTTTATATTCAGGGGCCCCCCCCAAAATTTTTTTAAATTTTGATAACTATATAGTGAGCGGGGGTTGCGAAAATAATTGAAAAACAAAGTTTATTTGAGCGGGGGTCGGGCAGTAAAAAATTGATAACTAGAGAGGAGCGGGGTTTGCGTAAAATTGATAACTAGTTTAGTGAGCAGGAGTTTTCCCAGTAAAAAATTTTGATAACTAGATAGAGAGAAAGGGGGGTTCCTGCAGAAAAATTGATAACTAGAAAAGGGCGGGGTTTCTGCAGTAATAATTGAAAAACTAGATAGTGGGGCGGGGGTCGGGCAGTAATAATTGAAAAATAGATAGAAAACCCGGGGGTTTTCCCATAATAATTGATAACTGATAGTGGCAGGGCGGCATTTAATAATTGAAAAAATTGTTTAGTGAGCAGGGGGTCTGAAAGTAATAAATTAAATTGAAACATTTTTTATAAATTTTATAAAAAAAATTCCCGTTATTCAAATTTTTTTTAAAGGGTTGTTTGTAAACAAATCCCCAAAACATTTTTCCAACTTTTAAAATTTTTTATAATATTTAAAAAAGTTTTTGTTTTTTTATAATTAACTATGTTTTCCTCTGCTTAAACCTCTGTTTTGGACGTTAATAAACACCCCGGATTCACCTGAAACACAACCTTTGGAAAAACTCTTGCCCTTCCTGAGATTTTTATTGGGGAAAAAGCAGTTACAATGTTCATTTTCTTCATTTAATGATAGATTTTCCGAAAATTAAAAAATTTTTTAAAAAAGAAATTTTTTCATATACGTTTTTTATCGCAAGTGAATGTTTTTCATTTTTTAATTTAATCACGCGGGGAAAAAATTTTATAAACATTTTTGGGAAATAGGGTTTTAATTTTTTTTTACGATTTGCGAGAATCGATTTGTTTTCGATTCAACAAAAAATAAAAATTTTTTAAATACATTTTTTGGTCCCAGGGTTATTTTTGTTTTTAAAATTTTTTTTGGGTTTCGGTTTTAAGTGAGAAAACCTGTAAATTTTACGAAACATGTTTTAGAAAAATTTTAAATATTGTCAACGAAAAAAACATCCACTAAAATGATTTTTTTTTAAAATTTGTGAATGCTGTTTGGGAAAATTTAAACTTTACAAATTGGGGTTGGGGAAATGGGGGTGAAAAACCCCAAATTTACTTTCGAATTTTTTAAAAAATTTGAAATTGTTTGTTATTATTATTTTTACAAAAATCAATTATTTTAAAAATTATAATTGGGCACGCGTATTCTTTGTGACAAAAAAAAAAAAAAAAAAATTTTAAACTGGGAAAAAATTTTTCCTTTGGGAAATTTACTAATTTTTTTTGTTACTGCATAAAACGGTATTCACCCCTCTACTTTAGTTTCAAAAATTTTTGTCAGTTTACAAAAAATTTAAATAAAAAAAAATTTTTAAAAAATTTTAAACCCAAAGTACACTTTTATTGTTTTTCTTTTTTCCCATTAGCAAATTTCTTTTTTCCATCTGTAATGCAAAATACATTTGACCTAAAATTGAATACAGGGGAAGGGAAATTTGGTTGGGGGAATTTTTTTAAAATCCGAGATGACACTTTCCCTTCGTTTTTTTGAACAAAAAGGATTTTGGTGTCAAATTTAAAGTATTGTCCAATTACCCTTTGCTTTTTCTGACGGCGAGACGCTCATACCCGGTCAGTTTTTTTGGGAAAATAAAATTACTAAGGGGGAAACAAAAAGTAATTTTAAAAAACAGAAGAAAAACAGTGTTTTCCCCGTTGATAAAAATGACAGGATGAACGTAGAAAAAATTGTTTTGGCTATTTTTATTTTTAAACTTTTTAAATTTGAAAGTTGGAATCTTTTTCGTTATTGATGATTTATAGTACCATTATTCATCCAAAAATCTGGGCCCAAATAAAATGGGGTGTAAACGCGTAAAAAAATTTTAAAATTTATTTGGGATTTTAAGGCGTAAATTTTAAAAATTTAAAAAAATTTTTTAATTCATTCATCTTACTTTAAAAAACCACTTTAAAAAGGATTCACACCTCAATCAACCCAATCTAAAATTTAACCTTTTTAACGCTTATATTTTCTCTATTTACCCAAACCCGGTGCTCTCTAAAAAAAGGGGAAAGAAAAATCAAATTTTAATTTACATTTACTGGTTTAATAATTTTAATGTTTCCCTTTACTAATGCGGGGGAGCCTGAAATACTGTGCCCGCGGGCCGAGCCCCTTACCCCGAGAGGGCCTAAATTTTTTGGGTTTTTAAGAAGGAACCCCTTGTAGGGCGGGTCCCAAAAAGGGGTTAAAACCCAATGCCCAAAAATTTTTTGTATAAAAAAGGGTTATGCAAAAAATAATTATTACTTTTCTGCTGATCTCCCCGGGGCCCTACCTTTTCTCTAAGGGAACCTTTTTTATCTCTGTGAAAAAATTTGTCCCAAAACAGGAGGTCCCCAAAACGAGCAGTCCCCCCGGGACAACCAGCTTCATTTACCCAGAGTGAGGCTGGAAAAAGTGGGTTTAGTATGAGTTTTTTCCTTTTTTTTTGGCCCAAATTTTTTTACAATGCCCCTCCCCGGGGTAGCTTAAAGGCAAAAAAATCACTGTCATTTTTTAGATAAAAATTTAAGGAGTATATTTTAACTAGTTGTAAGGGGACTGTTGCGTATTTTAACCCCCAAAAATGAGATAAAAATTTTAAAAGGGAGAAATATGTTAACTAGTTTTAAGTGACTGTTGCGAAATTTTAAACCTAAAAATAAATTTTATTTATAAATTAAATTAGAATAGGAACCTCAGTATAAGTTCTTAGGGTTAATTTTGATTTTTTTTTTGATCTAAAAAGATTTTTTTAACTGGGGAGACGCCCCAAAATAAAAGGAAATTATTTTTTATAACATGTGGAAGGAGGAATTTTTAAAGGGGATAAAAAAAAGGCTAGTTTGAAAAAATTTTTCCCAAAAAAAGGAAATCGCCCTTATTTTCTCTCCTTAAGTGGGTCGCCGCCTTCCCGGGGTTATGGTAGTAGTTTTTACTATAGATGTTCTTCGAAAAAAGGGGATCACCCAAAAAACCTACCTGGGAAGATGTTTATTTTTAGCGGTTGCTAGCCGGGGACAGGGGGAGTGTTGTTCTATATACTTTTTGGCGGCGGGAACTGGCACAGAGCCTTATCAATTTTGGCCAAAGGGGAGAAAAACTAGAAAATTTAAACTGACTCACCGGATCTATAAAAGGAGCCCCCCAAAATTTGTTACATATCCTAAATATTCTGTCCTTTTTAAAACAAGTGAAATTAGGAAGAAATCGGGTTACAGGTATTTAAACAAAATTAACAAATTTTATTGTTAATCACAGAACAAAAAAAAATATGCAAAAAATTGCTTCTATTATCCCATTTTTTTTGGAATAATAATCTAATTTTTAAAACAAAAGGGTTTTTTTTTTTAAACAAAATTAAAAAACTAACCCCATATTTTATTTTTACTATATTATTTGATTAAAATTTTTAAAAAACTACTAAAATATAAAAAATTGTTGAAGAGGAAAAAAAAAATTACTTATCCATATATTGCCCCCCTAATCCCAGGCCCAATATCATTGATTTGTAATTAACCAAAGCGGGCGGGTAGGGACAAGACAAAAAAACCCCGCTAAACATTGCCCTGCTAGATTAATGCTACATAAACCAAAATCTACCCGAGAGGGTGTCCTGATGCTCCCGAGTCTGGTGTTGTTAATGAGTGAAAAAGGGTGAGGGGGATATTTGGCTGTGGTTTAATTTTGACCCCAAATATGAATTCTGGTTTTTCCAAAAGCCTTTATTTAACAATTTCCCGGGGTTAAGGGGCACTTTAGTTTAGTAAAATATTTAAATAATAAATTCGGGGGTTCAACATGTTTTTAAAAACCCCAAAATTAGTATCTTAGATATTTTGGTACCCCTAGTGTAGATAAACGTTATTGTTGATATAAATAAATGATAAGGGGAAAATTTATTTCGAGCAATTTGTTTTGGGTTGAAAAGGGTGTTTTTCCTATTATAAAAAGGTTTCCCCCTCATTTTAAACAAGCAAGGGGGTAAAAAGCCCTTATTTTTTTCTTTAAAGAAAAGGGCCCCTTTAGGAATTTTACTAGAGTGAAATCGGTTTGTTTAATGGGGGGGTTTTTGGAAATTTATTACTGTGCCATAAAAAAAAACAAAATTTAATTTCGAAAAAAAAGGTTTCCAAACGTACCCAACATCTTTTTCATGCAAAAAAAAGCACTGCCCTTCTAAGGATAAATTATAGTGAGTAAAAATTTTGACTTTTGAATAAATAGACACTTTAAATCTTTTAATGCAATACATAAAGACAAAAATATTTCAAAAAAATTACTTTAAAAAAAATTTTTTGAAAAAAAAACAACCCGGAAGGGGTTTTAATCCGAATTTAGAAGTTTAGAAAAAAAGGGATATCTCGTATTTAAAAACATTTTTGAGTTGGGGGAAAAGGGAAAATAAAAATTAAAAACCTTAATTTTATGGGTTTAATTGCGTTTTTAAAAAAAGACGTAACTAGGACATTTAATCTTTATTACTGATAGCGTCGGAATAAAAATATAGTCAAGTATAATTTCTTAAAGTCCCCTTAAAAATAAACTTAAACTTTCACAAATCGTCGAAGCAGGGGGATAGTCATTTTCATAATAGGTAAGTTATGTAAAAAAACCCAATTATTTTATATAAAAAATTACACTTTACTTGTTTTAAACCCCGTTTCTTTTTGAATATTAATCTATCTGTTACCGACGATCTAGATTTTTCTCTCAAAAAATGAAAAATTAAATCAAAAAAATTTTATTAAAAATTTTACCCGGCTTGAATGCGAAGCAATTGAATATTGATGTAAACAAAAATTTTTTTAACAAACTTTAAACCCCTTTTTAATTAATGTTTGTAAAAAAAAAAAATTTTATCGGGGTTTCCAAAAAAAAAGCGTTGAAAGGGTTTTTAACCACAATTGGATCTGAACTTTTTCCATCTCAGACAGGATAAAAAACTTTTCAGACGAAAAATTGCCCATTTTCCCAATCCCAGTTAAATAGCAGTTAATTTCTTTTGAAAATTTCTGTCCCTTCAAAAACAGAACTGGTAGTGTACATTGAATAAATTTTGCCCCAAATCAAAAACAATAAAAAATTTTTTTTAAAAATTATTTTGGGATGAAAGAAGCCCGTATACAACAAAAATAAAATTTCTAAAGTTTATATGTGGGTAAATTCCTTTTTCCCCTTACAAAAGGGTTTTAATTTGTTTAATCAAAAAAACCTTTATTAAAGGAAATTAAAATTGGAAAAATTTTAAAAAAAAAACTTTTCTAAGGTTCGCAGAGATTATTTTTACATTTTAGAGAATTTTTAATCTGGGTTTGATATGGAAATAACGGGTAATAAAAGGGGAAAAAAATTTGAAAATTACAATCTATTTTTCCCGGGACCTATAAACGTAAAAAGTTGGCCTTTTATGTACTTGGGAATTTAAAGCCTTCATTTTCCCAAATCCCTTAAATTCTGAAAATTTTAATAAACAGAAAAATTTTAAAAATTTTTTTAATAGATTAAACTAAAACGTCTTTAACTTAACCACACCCTAATCCGTGGACATAAAAGTTCGATAATACTCTTATTAACGCTCGGTAGATGGTAGCCCGCTGTTTCGCGGGGGTTGGGGGATTATACTTTTGGGAGCTGATGTGTGTAAGACTTTTGATGACATAGCTAAGTTATAGTGACTTTTAAACCAACCTCCCTCCGCCCCCACTTGCAACGTGTTTCGCTTTTTTACACAAAGGAAAATCAGAAGCAGTCTTGTGTTAAGGATTTTAAACAAAAAATTTTGGCGGGAAAATTCCTTAACTAGGAAAACCCTGTTAAACAATTTTTAGATGAAAAAAATTAAAAACCTTTTATTATATATTAATAATAGTTTCATAGTATGTTTTCGTTTTCATAACTAAAGGGGGCCCGGGTTTAGAAATTAATCAAAATTTTTGACCCCCGGGCCAGTGAAAGGGAATGTCAATCAAGAGAAAATGACTCATAAATTCTTGGATTAAAAACAAAGTTATAAATTGAAAAACGTATAAAAAATGGGGTATGTATCAGGGGCAATTGAGTAGGGGGTATTTGCAAATTTAAACCAAACCCCCTCTGTCTCCTTGTTTCTAAAAATTTCCAATTTATCACCATTTTTTCCTGTTATATCCTAACACTGTTCTATCTCCCCCTGAATTTTATTTCCCTTTTTAAAAATGAATTACTTCGTGCACTCTAAACCCTTTTGGTGATATTTTAGCCCCCTAAAAAAGTTCCCTTAACTAAAAATTCCCCAACTTCGGGGACAAACTGTTTCTCTGGGCTCTATTTACTTTAAACCACAAAAAAACAAATATTTTTTTTGGTCGATAGGTTAAAACAAGCCTCTGGAACCATCTTTTTTAAAGAAAGGACAAAAAAAATTTTAAAAAGGACAAGCTTAGGGGGTAAAGCTATGAGGGTTAAAACTCGCAAAATTCAGAACGCTCCTACCTATGAAAGCCACGATCTAAAGGTTTTTTAAAAAATGATCAAACTTCCCCCGTTTTTTTAATGTCCATTATTTGACCTGTATATCTATACCCCATATTATCAAAAGAATACCTCTATTACCTCTTAACCTCTGGGATCCCCCTGGTTTAAACAAAGCTCTCAACATTATCACAAAACACCCTTGACTGTTATTAGACATGCAGAAACCTCTTCATATAAAAAAAACAGGAAAAAAAACATCCCCAAAACAGTAATTTTTTATTAAAAATTAAAAATATTTCCAGGGAAACGACGGGGAAAAAAACATTACAATTTTTAAATTTTTTGGATGTACAGTTGGTTTTTAAACCCAATTAGTTCAACATCCCAAATTACCGGGAAAATCCCTCCGGGAAAACAGGTTTAAGGGCGAGAAGCACGAGCAGGCCCCAGGACTTACATGGAAAATTTTTCCTTTTTTTAAATTAAAAAATAATACTTTCCGATTTTACAAACTTTTTATACCAAAAGCTTTATACATCCTGGGGGTTTGGGTCCTGTGAAAAAATAGTCGCGATATTAACCACAGCCCCGAAAACCCCAAATTTAAAAAATTTTAAAGGGTTTTTTTAATGTTAAATTTTGGGACCCCCTTACTTTTTTTTGTAAAATTATTTTTTTTAAAAAATTTTAAATGTTTTTGGGTCTAACCCGGATATTTGTTGATAAACTTGGTTTTGGGCTTTGTCCTTCCAAAAGAGGTGTTTTAACGGGGGGGGTAATAACCTGGTTTTAAAAATTTTTTAAATAAAAAACCATTTTTAAAAAAAATAAATTCTTGTTACTTTTTGTCAAAACGGGCCAATCTTTGACATTTTCATAACCCAAAAATATAGACAAAAAAATTAAGTTGTTCGGGTTTTCGACAAAAAAACCCTTTTATATGACACTTTACAGAGGAGCTTTAGTTTCCCGGCCCCTTATACTTACAATTTCTATAAAAGGGTCGATATTGAAATTTATGCCATAGTTTTTTTTTTAAATTGCCCCAAATAATTGAAGAGGTGGGAGTTTTTTTATCTTTCCCTTGGACTCACTGGTTTCCATTGTTGTTTTGGCAAAATTTTTAATTTCCCTTTCTTGACTAAAAATTTGCTATCGTGAAAAAATAATTATATAGCGAAATTTTTCACATTTTAAATGCCCTTTAACGAAGAAAAAGTTCCCAAAGGCATATTTCCTGTCACCTAATAACTAAGTGGTTACGTTTTCAACCGTTCAACCGTATTGGGCCCGAGTTAAAAATACCGGTACGGGAACGCGTTTTCGTCCCTTTTACATGTTGTCAAACCTTTCAGAAATTTTTAAATCTTTAGTAATTCAGATTTAATAGCAATAAAAAAATAGTTTTCAAAAATTTAAAGGAAATTCAATTTTAAAATTTTCTAAAGGTTTGAGCATTTTCTCATTTATTTTTTAAAAAACCCCTTTTAAAAAAAAAGGTTTTTAAAACCTTGTAGAGCCAAAGGGTTTAAAGCAAAATTAATCTTTTCTAACGGTGTTTACAAAAAAATTTTCTCTACCATTCTAGGGTTCCTGGTACTTTACATATTTTTTGAAATTTTTAAAAATTTTTAAATTTGAAAATTGCGTATTTTACTGTAAAAAATTGTTTTAAAAAATTTTTTTTCGAAAATCCACTTTTTTATAATGTGAATATTTTCACCACTTCTTTCCCTTAAAAACCCTTTTCTTTGCATTGGTCGGGAAATGTAAAAGTCAGATTTTTAAAATGTGTTTTAAACATAAATAAAATTTCTCAGAAAGCAAAATGGGTTTAAACTTTTTTTAGGAAAAAGCAAAAAAATGCAATTACCACGCAGGGGGCCAGCCTGAAGTGTGGGACCCCCCTTTAAAAACGGGTTTCCCCACTAAAAAACCTCCTCACTTTTTAAGGATTCTAACCTATGAAACGAACTTTATGATCTTTTTCATCGAAACCAACTTTTTAAATGGAAAACCTGAAAATTTATAAAAAATTTAAATTGAAAACCCCTTTTAAATTTTCACACGCCCAAAATTTTAACCTCAAACTCATTTTAAGTTTTTGGACAATTTAAAATTAATTCATATGCAAGGCCTAAACCTAAATTCTTTTCCCCCCTAAACATTTGATTTTTTATTTAACTAAAAAATGTGTACCGAATTACGGTAAAAAAAAAAAGTTTTATGATATTTGGAAAAAAAACTATATTAACATTTTACAGTTTATAATAAATTTTTTAAAATTTTCAAGACAATTTTAAATATTACATTTTGTATACATTTTCTGTTTGGATATTTTTTTTAAATGATCTACATTTTTTTACAAAAACCAAATTTGAAAAAAACCCGGTTTTTTTAAAAAATTTTTTATGTCAGGAAATATCACTAATGAATATAATATACACAGTTTTTTTCCGATGAACACTTTGGGGGGAATATCCTGAATCAAGTTAATGATAATTTACGCAAAACCTGAAAAATAAATTGAAAAAAGGGGTAAAAAATTAAAAAATTACCTTAAAAAAAAATTTTTTTAAATTTTAAATAAAATTTTTAATAAAATTATTAATTTTTTATATTTGAAATTCAAAAAAAGTACGAAATATTACATTTTGCAGCAAAAACAATTAACAAAAAAGGGTACAAATTTGTATTTTGTGTGTTCTGGTTTTGGGATTTGGGAAAAAATTTATATTTTAAAGGGGAAATTCACCAAAACCCCAAAAGAGAGAAATTACTGTAAGTATAAAATTTTTTTATTTTAATAATATGTTTGTTTTTTTATATATATGTATAAAAAACGTTTTAACCAGAACTCGTTTAATGAAATTTAGTAGTGTTAGGGAAAAGAAGCAATGTATTTAAACTTAAAATTTAGCAGATAAATAAGTAAAAAAATACTTTTAAACAACTATTTAACACCCAAAGGGAAACCCCCCCCCCAAAAAGGTAATGAAAATAAGTTTTTTAGAAAATTTCCCAAAAAACTATCTAATAACTCTTTTAACACTCAGCATTTTAAAAGAGAAAAATCAGCTAAAAAAGATGCGATGGCCAAAACCGGGTCCAAAACTTACAGGGAAAATTTTTAAGTTTATTAAAATTTGGGTTTCTAATTTTTTTTCCCCTTATATATCTCTCTTTACCCAAAGCATTTTACATCCTATTTTTAAACGACTTTTGTCACACCCCCAAAACAAAAAAAAATGGAAAAAAACAGTAAATATCTAATGATAATGAGTAAATATAATTTTTACTTTTTAATTCGGGGGGTTTTTTTTTCGTTTCCTAAAGATTTCCCTAACCAATGCTTTGTTTATATTTTTTATGGTAAAAAATTGTGTTTGGGGGCTGTTAATTCTTTTCTGTAAAAAAAGTGAAAAAAAAAAGAATCAAATCAGAATTAATAAAGGAAATCCCCCAATTTCCCCCGCCACATTTGTATTTTTTCATACATTTTTTGCTAAAAAGATTTATTTTTTAATTTAAATTTAGTATTTCCAAAAACTGTATCGAAAAAAATTTTTTTTAAAAATTTGTGGAAGAAAGTTAAAACCCAAGTTGAAAACTAAATTTACTAGCCTTTCTAAGAAAAAATATTCCAAACTAAATTTTTTGGGTTTATTATTTTTATTAATTTTTTTAATTGTGTTTATAAGTTTCAAGATTAAATATGGTCTAAAAAGGTTTAAGTTTCCTTTTAACTTATTTAAAATTGCATTTAACGCTAGATTTGTTTAAAAAGGGAAAACAAAAAAGGAAAAAATTTGTAATTATTATTTACAATTATATCTTAATATTGTCCCGCATTTTCTTAAAAGTAACTTTCGTTTTATAATAAACAAAAAGTTTAATTTTTGTTAGTTTTTGTCATGACAAGGTATAATTTAGTCATTTTTTATAAAAAAAAGCCCTCAGCAGAACCCTTAAAAAAAGTGAGGGACCTGCGAATTGAAACTTTTTAAAAAATTTGTAGGGAAAAAAAAAAAAATATATATATATGTAAAAAAGTCACCCTTGAAAAAAAAAAAAAATTGTATGGGGGTTTTTAAAGGGATTTTAAGTAATGATGTACAATTACGTGGGAAATTAAAAAATTTTTTATAAGGTTTGGGAAGGAAGAAAAGGTTTTGGGACTGGATTTTAAACCCAAAAAAATTTGGGTTTTATTTTTTTCTAAAGTTTGTGACCTGCTTTATTAAATGTATTCTTTTATTTGAAAAGGGGTAAATTTTTCCCTAGCAATTCTTTTATTCCAAATATAATTGGGATTGCACATGTATCTAAAGATAGAGACTGCCCCCCCCATTTAAAAATGTCTACTACAAAAACAGTTTTCAGTTTTTATATTTTAGGGGAAAAAGTCCCGCCATTTTAACAAGAAAATATTCCAAAAAAAGGCTTTTTAAAAAAAGGTAAGATTAACCAAATCCGTGTCACGTTAAAAGGGTTCGCTACAATTTCTTGCAAAAAATTTTTTGGCTGTTTTTTCAGATTTCAATTTTTGGGTATTTACCCGAAATTTTTTCCCTTCCCAGAAAAAACAAAAGATAATTTTTTTTTTTGTCTGGGTAATAGGGAAACCAAAATGCAATGTCGAAAGCCTTTTGGGGCATGCACCCTTTTATAAAAACTTGCTCTACTCAATTTAAGAAATTTTATTATATAAAAAATGAAAAATGTTCGTGTGTAACCCCATCACTCACAAAAAGGCTGGGGCGGGTTCGCCTAATTTTTTTTTAAAATTTTTTCGTCCCTTTATCTGTTTAAAGGGTTTTAGGATACTTTTTTTCCCTTTCCCCCTTCAGGATTCCGCCCCACTGGTTACAAAAAATAACCCCCTAAGAAAGGGATTGCAGGGAAAAAAATGTTATTAATGGAAAAAGTTTTTCAAATTTTTTTAAACCCGGGTGTTCTTTGTAAAAATATAAAAAAATGCCCCCCCAAAAAAAAAATATTTATAAATAATTTAATTTTCTACACTTATATTTTTAAAAAACATAGAGTAAGGGTTAAGAGAAACGACAAATTTTTTTTTAAACTGTTTCTGCAATTTACTGTTTAAAAAAAAAGACTTTCTATCCAGATAATACAATTTAAATTTGAAAGTAAAAAAATTTACCTTTAACTGCATTTTTTATTTTAAAATAAACCATGCTCAGCTTGATCAGAAAAGCAAGGGGATAATATAATTACTATCTTTCTTGGCTACAAAAATAAAAATTTATAAATCAACCTTAGGTTTTTTTTTTTTGACCGAAGTTTCAGGAAAAGTGGTACATACCTTCATAAACGCCCAAGAAGTCACGAAGGGAAAAGGGCTATCAAATTTTCGCAGCATGTTTAGAATTGAAAAGAAAAAGGGAAAAAGGGAATTTTAGTGTATGTTTTTAACGGGGAAAATTTCGTGCGAAGCCCGGGGGGGGGGGGAAACTTATTGAAAAGCGCAGGAATCGCGCCCGGGGCCCCTAGTAATTTATAAAAACATTTTTTTTCATTATTCTAAAATTTGTTATTTTTCAAGATTACTTGTAAAAAAAATATAAAAAACTTTTAGTTGGGGGGGGGGGGGGGGGGGGTTAGGTCCCTTTCAGCAAAAAAATTGGGTTTCCCCTATACTGTATCTCAACTGTATTATTTTAAAAGCATAAAATTACAACTTAGAAAAAAGCAGCTTGAATTTTGAACATTTTTTTTAAAATATTTTACTTTTAAATTTTAAATTTAAAAACCCTTATGGAAAAAAATATTTAAGTACTTCTAAATCAAAACGGTTTTTTGTTGTTTTTTATAACTGGGTTTTCCCTTTAAAAATTTTTTTTCCCCTCTTAGAGTATGGCCCCCTTTAAAGAATGTTTACCAGGAATAATGGAAACTATCCTTATTGCCTTTGTGTTTTTTAAATTTAAAAATTTTTAAATTTTAAATGTACTTTATTACTCTTTGTTGTATTTTATTGTTTATCCCCCGAAAAAAGAAAAAAAGTATGTATATATTATGTACAACAAGATAAGAAAAAAGAGTTTGGATTAAATACCGTCGTGATGCAAAATAAACAAAAAACAAATATTTTTAAAAAACCACAAATGAAAACAACACGTATACTTTAAATTATTTAAAAACCAAAGGGAAAAAGAAAAAGGGTACAAGTGTTCATGTTTATATTTTTAAATTTAAATTTCAAAGTTTTGAAAAATTTTCAAAATGTTTTTTAATAAAAAGCATAAACATAAGCACCACCAGGGGAAAACGATTAATTTCCAGAAACGGGACCAGGGGGGGATAGGGAAAAGCACGAATGGTTTTTTTTATCATTTTGATTAAATTTTTTTTTTTCTATTTTCTTCAAAAAAACAAAAACAGTTTAACCCTTCCCATTTTTAGAGTCCTAAAAAATCTGAAAAAAATACACTGATTTTTGGCTTGTTCAAATAGGGGGTAAATTAAATTAAAAAATTTTTAAATTTGGTGTATGTTAGCTGACAATAATTAAAATGCCTTAATAAAAATTTTGTTTAATTTTTTTAAAATAATAAATTTTAAAAAATATATTGTTTAGTTTAAAAAATAAATATGTTTTACCCTTTTTTAAAAAAATTTTTTAAATTTTTTTTTATAAATTAACCCCCAAACCCTTTTTTACATTACAATAAAAAAAGAGATAGGGAAATTCGAAGATATATAGAATACATACTCCTTTTTTATCCCGTATTTACAAAAAGGGATTCTAATTTAATTAAAAAAAAAGCAAAAAAATAAAAGTTTTCATAATAAAAAAAAAATGTTTTCAAAGAGGAGAATAATTTCGTCAAGCGGGAAAAGTTAAATCGAAAAGGGTTTATTGATGGAATAAAAATACTTTGTAACGTTTTTTTTGAAGTCATTTTAAAATTTAATAAGATTTTTTATTAAATTCTTTTAAAAAAAACCCAAAAGGAATTTTTTTTTTAAATTTAAACATTTTGAGTTACTATAAATAACCTCCCTTTAGTTTTAAGGGAATTTAAAAAATTAATGTTTTCTTTTTTAAATATACCGGGTGAGTCAAAAAATATTGGGAAAATATTTTTAAAGAGGTGTTTTTTAAGCTAAAAAAAAGAAAAAAATTTATTTTAAAGGTAGGGCCGGGAAAAGCCCCCATTAAATGATAAAAGGCTGGCGAACGATTTTGGGTTTGTTTTCAGTTCACCCGGTGAAATTAATGATTCTAAAATGGGTTTTTTCTTACTTTGTAAATCCCAAAAAGGTGGATTTATAAGGAAAATCCGATCCATTGAGGAACTCCGGATTAAAAATTTCAAATTTTAATAGAAAACGTTAAAGAAGACACCTGTAGTTTTTGAACCCGGTCCGAAAAAATCTTAGAAATTTCGATCACTTTTTTTTGTCAGCCTTAGTTTTGTATTTTTTTGTAAAATGGAGTTCTCCGTATATAAATAAAAATAAAATGATATACGTTTTTAAATTTTTTGGGCTTTTCGGGGTTTTTAAGATTTAAAATTTCATTTACAAAAAACTGGAAACTAAATTTAAATTTTTAAAAAAATGGTTTTCAAATGTTTTATCAAATGTAATTACATTCAAATTTTTTAAATTTGTTATAATTTGTGGTTTAAAAACTCAAATACCCCACTGAAATTTTTTTAAAATTTTTTGGGGGAAAATTTTATGTTGAAAATTTTTTCTTTTCATTTCTGATCTAAAATATTTTCGTGGGGCCCAAAAAACCTTTTTTAAAAGTTAAAGGGGGTAAATTATATGCAAAACTGTTAATTATTAACCCATTGATTATAAATTTTTAAAAACCCCAAAAAAGTATTTACCAAAATTGAATTTTTTTGTCCAGCACAGACAAAGAATTTTTTTTATGCTTTAAAAAAAACTTTAAATTTTGTAGGTGTACCTAAATTTTAAAAACCGGGGGTTTTTTAAAAATTTTAACTACAACTAATTGGGAAAAGTTTTTATTCCATCATTCCATGGGTTTTTTTACAGTAATAATTTTGTGTTTGGGGGGTTGGGCTCAAAAGATGTAGCAATAAATGCTAGTTTATTTATAATTCCCCTATATATTCTGTTTTTATTATCCTATAGTGTATGTTTTCAGGCATCTCGGGGTCTGCATGAAAAAATTGTCTTGTTCTTTTATTTCTTATTTTAAATATTAAAAAAAAAGAACCTTTCCCCTAATATGTCCATTTAAAAACATACATTTATTTTAAAAAATTGCAATATTCTTCTTTTTGTAATTAATTAGTTTGCAGACAATGGGCCCCAACATGTTGGCTAAAAAAATTAACAAAAAATTTTTTTCAAAAATAAGTTTTAGATAGTATATTTATTTGTGGGGCTTTCCCTTTTTTTTAAGGGTATGTAAGGGGGAAATTTTTTACTTCGTATGATGATACGAGTAAATAGGGTTCCTGTCACAATGCGCCTTTGTTACCCGAGAAGCTTAAATTTTCTAATTAAGGGAATAACCTATCCCCGGGGTCTCAGATGTACTTTTTAGGGATTATTTTATTTTTAAGCCACTATGAAATTTTATTTTAAATTTTTAAAAAAGTTTTATCTAAGGGGTTTTTCAAAAGTGTGACTTTATTTTCCTATTGAGGGGGCTTGGCCCATTTAAAACTCTTGGGGGAAAAAATCCAAAAAACTAAAAAATTTTTTATTTTGTAAATAGAAGAATAAATAAAATTTTTTTAATTTTGTGTAAGACTTATGTTTAAATTTTTGTAATATAAAATTCTGAATAGATGTTTAAGATAGTTGCTGGAAAGGAAGTCTGATTTCAATTCGAGACAAACATCCTCCGGATGTAAGTAGATTTCGCAATCCGCCCCCGCGCCATGGTGAAAAAAACAGGAAAGCTTAAATTTGGGAAAACCGGGGCGACCCCAATTTTAAAGGGGGGGGCCATGCTGATATGGGGAAAATTTTTACTCACCAAATTTTGATGGAGAGATTTTGGGAGAGGCCCTGGGGCAAGGGGGCTGGCGGGAGAAGAACATCCCAAAAATGAAGGGAAAAAGGAGGAGGGGGGTGGAAGTCGAAAGGGCCCGGGGGAATTTTAAAAAATGAAGTTCGGGAGTGTTTGTGTTGTGGTTTCGGAAAAATATTCAAAGGCCCTAATAAGTGTGATGTGAAATAAAATGATGTAAATTTAAGAACTTAGTATATTTTTTGGGTTCATTAATCATTTTCAATTTCCCTATCTATTTAAAAAAGTTCACAATTTTGAAAAATTTAAAACATGTAAATGTTTAGGGTATTTTTTAAAAAAAGTTTCTCATGTTAGTCCATGAACCATTATTATTGCAAAAACTAAAAAAATTACTAGTAAATGTTATAATGAATTAAATTTTTAAAAAAAAAATTGTAATGAATAAAATTTTAAAATCAAACATGTTTTTTTAAAGTTTAAAGGGAATTTAAAGGGTTTTTGCCTTAAAAAAATGTCGTTGACGCCCCTCAATTAAACAAAATTTTAAAGAAAATTTTTTGTCACAAAAAAATTTTTTGGGGTTTTTTTGAGGGTATTTTTTTACGCCAATCTAACCTTTATTTTAAAAAACCCCCCTCACAGCAAAAACCCTTTCTCAAAATATTTTCACAACCCCTTTAAAAAAAAAACTAAACCAACCCCACAAAACCTTACATGGTGGAGGCGCTTAAAAAACCCTTTGGGATTCAAAAACCTCACATGGGCGAGCACATAGTTTCATAGGCTAGGTATAAAAATTTAAAAAAAATAATAAATTTTTAAGAAAATATTTAATTAAAAAAGCCCAAATTCAGTTCAAAAACCCTCTTTTAAACCCAAAAGATAAATTAAATTTCCAAAAACTTTAAAAATAAATTTCAAACCCCCTTTAAATTTGAGTAACGCCAATTTAAAAAAACTAGGTACGTCAATGGCCCGTATAAATTAAAAGGGAAAAAATACTAAAATGAAGATTTAAATACCACTAGACACATACAGGACTTCCCAAAAAGGGCCAAAAGAAAAAATTAAAATTTAAAAAAAAAAGGGGGAATTTCAATCTAGAGACAAGTACCCCCTAGCGGCCTCAGACCTTTCCTAAACGGCACTTTAAAAACTTAAAAAGTTAAGCCAAGTCACCCCCAATAAAAAAAACCATCTTTTAAAAAATTTAACTACACGAAAGACTCACCTTGTGAAGAGGACAGGGAAAATTATAAGGATCTTGCAAAAATCGGGGGATTTTTTTAGCACAGAGAACAAATTTTTTTAAAGATATTTGTACCTTTAACCCCCGAAAGGGGGACATCAAGACACAAGCACCCCCAAACCTTTTTCCAATCCCCAATACCCGGGGAAGAAAACGCCCAGCAACCATGGGGGAAAACATACCCCTAAAATCAGCTGGGAAATTACCCCAGGGCTCCAGAGCGGGAAAAACCAAAAAGATTTTTTAGAAAAAATTCTTTGTTGCAGCAAAACCAAACGATGGACAATAAAACTAAAGTTAATTTAAATTTTTCCCGGGCATTTTTTTCAGGCAACCCGCCCCTAACTTGGTTCAAACATACGGGAAAAACAACGAGGGGAAGCCATTTCAATGGATCAACTTGCTAAAAGGTTTTATAGGGCCTTTTACTCCATTAGCACAAACCCAGAGTCTTCAAAAGATTTTAGAACACAAAATACAGGGAAGAACGAGGGAAAAAACTAAAAAATATTTTTTTGATATATTTAAAAAACATTCCGAAAATATGACCCCACAATACAGGGGCAAGCAAATTAACCCTTTTTTCATACGGGACTAAAACCAAAAAAAGTGAAGAGGGTTTTAGGACTGAAAAAAAGAAACCTTAATGATCTAGAAATAAAATTTTTAAAAATTACAGAACAGCTAGTTCAACACAAAAGAAAAAAAAGAAAGATACAATAGGGTTGGGAGCAAACAGACCCTATATTAAAACCTTATATGAACAAAACATAAAAACCCCCTAAACTCAAGCAGAAGTTAACACCCTAACCCCAAATTTTTTTTGCTAAACCCTAACTACAAACCAAAATTTTAAATCATAACCACAGGACCCAAAGGTCTCCATCCCCCAATGAAAACTCAAAAAATAAGCCAAGATATGGGGTTTGGGAAAAACCCCAGTCCTCACCAAATAACATATGGAAAAACCCAAACTACCCCAAACAAACCCCAAAAGGGCCCCCCTATGATTAAAAAAACGTTACTTTTTAGTGATGGAAAGAAAAACCCTTCCCAAATAAACCTGCTAGGGCAAAAAAGGGATTGCACTATTTGGGCCTAAAGACCCAAAACCCAAAAACTGAACAATGTTGGTTCAAGCAAAGTTCATTAACTTCTATCCCCAAAGTAAAAACCCCTTAGCACCTAAAACCAACAATACACAAGGGAAACTGTTCTGCAGGTACTGCAAGCGAACAAACCCCAATATCGAAACATTTTTTCAAGTCTAATTATTATAAACCAAAACAAAAAAAAACGGGAAATAGGGGGAGGGGTTAAACTAAAACCCCTTTCCCAACTTCCCCTTACAAAAAAGGAAAAACCCAAAAAACACTATAGATTTTTTAAACCCAAAAGGGAAACGACAAATTACAAATTTAAAAAAAGTCCCATGACATTTACTCCAACTAACCCCCCCCCCAAATAATACCACCCCTCAACCCCTGGGGTAAAAACCAGGGTTTAAAAGGGTATTTTTAAAACCCTTTGATTATAATCAAGGGAAATTTCCCACCCCCTTAAAAAAATGGAAAAAAAATTTAAAAAACCAAATTAAAGCCCAAAAAAACCCATTTCACACCCCTAAAACCTTTAATCTGTCTTCAATCCAACCCCCCAACCCCCAACAAACCAAACCCCTCGGGGCAACAAATTTTAAAAAAAAAACCCGCTTTTTACAAGAAACCTTGCCCGTCTCAGAAAAATTTTACAAAGACAGGAAAAAAACCCTAGTGAAAATTTAAAAGGGGGTTTGCGCAAAGAAAACAGACCCAGATTGTAGTATTGGGGGGGGTAAAAACACATACTGGTTTTAAAAAACCATTGAGAAGACACTTAAAAAATTTTAAACACATAGAAGCAACAAAGAAAAAAGAATTGTTTGATTGGGACTAAAATTTTCAAGAAAAAACGGGAAGACAGGAAAAAAACAAAAAGAAACCCAGGAAAAAAAAAAAACATTAATTTTTTAGAGGATATTTATAACTCATATTTAAAATTTCGAAAATAAAAAACGGGAAGATACCTGTCCCCAACAAAGACGTACCCTTTACACAAACCCTCGAAAATCCCGTACCCTTTCATTATAGATTTCAGGGGGTAAAAAAAAAACAATTTTTTGAGCAGACCCAGTTTTTGCAACAAAAAATTAAAAAAAAAAACAACATACCCTCGTTGTATCGGCCTTTTCGGGAAAACCATTTAAAAGTTTTTGGGGTTTTGACAAAAATCGCCCCTAAAAAAAATTTGGGAAAGTAAACTTGAAAACCGTTTTATTGACACCCATCTAAACAGCCCAAAAATTGGGAGGAAAAAATATTCCTATTTTAGAAATGCGGGAGGTTTAAAATTTAAAAAAAAAACAATAAAAATTTTTTAAAAATCAGTTTAACATATAATACCTATGAAAAGAACAGTGGCCCGTTAACATCAAGAAATTTTAAAAAAAAACACAGGAAATTTGAAGTACAGCAAAATAACCCGAGGTAACCAGCGCCACAAAATAATTATAGGGACCACATCAACATTTTGGGTTTTGCTCTTTTTAAAAAGGGATAGAGTCTTTGGGAAAAGCCATGAAAAAAGAAAAGGGAAACTAAGAATAAAAAAAAAATGTCAGCTATCTTTCAGAAGGGGGAAAAAGGTACGATACAATTGTAAATATTTATAAACGCAAAACAAATTTCCCCCAAAAAGGGGAAAACCCCCACATAAATACGATAGGACAAAAAACATTACCCAAAATCTCGAAGGGACCCGGGGCCACCCTGGAACACCATCCCACAAAAAATGACACAGGAAAAAAAATTGACAGATAAGGGCGGGGATAGTATTTTTATATCTCCCCACATTTAACCCTCCAAGAACACAAAAAAAATCCTTGAAGTTTTTTCAAAAATACGGAAAATTTTCAACAAGGAAACGAAATTTTAAAACCCCGCCAAAATACCTCCTGTTAAACCCCGAATTAAAACCCAAAAACGAAAACCCGTAAACTCCCCCCCCGTTTTAGCAGAGGGAAAAAAAGAAAAAGGGGAAAAAATTTAAAAAAATTTTTTGGACGATTTAGTACAAGCAAAAAATATTTGAGGAATGTCAGGATTAAACGAATATGCAAGCCCATATTTTTAGGGAAAAAAAAAGAAAAGGGAAAACGACAGAATGGTAGTGATCTAGGAAGGTTAATGCACAGTTTTAAAAAAGATTCCCCCCCATTCCTTTTAGTAAAACCCGGTTTTTAAACACTTTGAACAAAAGCGCACACATTTTTCAAAAAATTTGACCTTAAAAATGCATTTTATTCCATTGAGGTTAGGAAAGAAATTTGGCATAAAACCTTTGCCATAAAAACACCTGATAGACTTCTAAAAGTTTTTCCCCACTGCCGATGGGACTTTTTTTAAATACAAAACCCCATTTTAATTTTGTAAAAAACCCTTTAATGCGGGTATTAAAACCCGTTTACCTTTATAATAAAGTCATCTGTTACTTTGGGTGACCTAATTTGTTTATGGTGACTATTTGAAAAAAGGGCTTACAAAAATCGAAAAACTATATTGAAGAACTAGAAAAAAACCCAAATTTGAAACTTTAAAAACAAAAAAAATTTTTAAAATTTTTCTACAAAAGTGAAAACATTTTTTGGAAAAAAACGAGGTTAAACAGGGGAAGGCATTTTAAAAAAAATTAAATTTAAATATTAAAAATTTTTAAAAATTAAAAAATTTTAAAAAAAAAAAAGGGAAAATTTTTAATTTAAGGTTTTAAAATTCAAATTAAAAAAAAAAAAATAAAAAAGAATTTAAAGAAAAAAAAAAAATTTATTTTTAAAAACTTTTAAAAACTTTTAAAAAAAAAAATTTTAAAAAAAAATTTAAAAAAAAAAAAATTTTAAAAAAAAAAAAAAAATTTAAAAAATTTAAAAAAGTTTTAAAATTGGGAAAAAGGGTTAAAAATAAAATTTAAAAAAAAATAAAAATTTAAATTTAATTTTAAATTAAAAAAAAAAATTTAAAAAAAAAAAAAATTTAAAAATAATTTAAGTAAAAAATTAAATATTTAAATATTTAAAAAAAATTAAAAAATTATTTAAAAAAAAAAAAAAATTTAAATTAAAAAAAAATTTAAAAAAAAAAATTTTTAAAAAAAAATTTGATTAAAAAAAATTTTTTCAAAATAAAAAATTAATTTAAAAAAAAAAAAAGGGGGTTTTAAAATTTTTTAAAATTTAAAAAATTTTTAAAAAAAAATTTAAAAAAAATTTTAAAAAAAAAATTTTAAAATAATTTTTTAAATTTAAAAATTAAAAAATTAAAATTTTTTAAAAAAAATATTTAAAAAATAAAAAAAGGGGGAAAAAAAAAAATAAAAAAAATTTTTTTTAAATTAAAAAAATTTAAAATGGGTTTTAATTTTTAAAAAAAAAAAAAAAAAAAATTTTAAATTAATTTAAAAAAAAAAAAAAAAAAAATTAAAAAAAAAAAAATTAAAAAAAATTTTAAATTTTAAAAAAAAAAAAAAAATTAAAATAATTAAAAAAAAAAAATTAAATAACCTTTTTAATTAAAATTAAATAAAAAAAAAAAATTTTAATAAAAAAAAAAAAAAAAAATTAAATAAAAAAAAAAAATTATTATAAAAAAAAAAAAAAGGAAAAAAAAAAAAAAAAAAAATTTTGGGTTTTAAAATTAAAAAAAAAATTTAAAAATTTTTAAAAAATTTTAAATTAAAAATAAAAAAAAAAAAATTTTAAAGTTTAAAAAAATTAAAAAAATAAAAAAAAAAAATTAAAAATTTTTAAATTTTTTTAAAAAAAAATTAAAAAAAATTAAAAAAAAAAAAAAATAAATAAAAATTTTTAATTTAAAAAAAAAATAAATAATGGGAAAAATTAAAAAAATTTTTAAAAATTTAAAAAATTTATAATTTAAAAATTTAAAAAAATAAAATTAAATTAAAAAATTTTTTAAAAAAAATTTTAAAAAAAAAAAATAAATTTTTTTAAAAAATTTTAAAATTTTAAATAAAAAAATTTTTTTAAATTTAAAAAAAATTAAAAAATTTTTATTTAAATTAATTAAAAAATTTTAAAATTTTTTTAAAATTTTAAAAATTTAAAAAACCAAAAATTATTAAAAAAAAAAAGGGAAAAAAAAAAAATTTAAAAAAATTTAAATTTTTTTAAAAAAATTTTAAAATTTAAAAAAAAAAAAAAAAAAAAAAATAAAAAAATTTTAAAATTTCAAAAAAATTTTAAATTTTCTTTTAAAAAAAAAATTAAAATAATATATTTAAAAAAATTTTAAAAAAAAAAAAAAACCAATTTTTAAAATTTTAAAAAAAAAAAAAATTATTTTAAAAAAATTTAAAAAAATAATTTTTAAAAAAAATAAAAAATAAAATTAAAAAAATTAAAATTTTTATTAAAAAAATAATAAAAAAAAAGTTTTAAAAAAATTTTAAAAAAAAAAATTTAATTTTTTAAAAAAAAAAAAATTTTAAAAATAAAAATATAAAAAAAATTAAAAATTTTTTTTTTTAAAAAATTTTAAAAAAAATATTTTAAAAAAAAAAATTAAAATTAAAATTTATTAAAAAAAATAAAATTTTTAAAATTATAAAAATTTTTACCAAATTTTTAAAAAAATAAAAAAATAAAATTAAATTTTAAAAAATTAATAAAAAAAATTTTTAAAATTTAAAAGGTTTTTGTTTTTTTTTAATTTTTTTATTAAAAAATAAAAAAAATAGGAAAAAAATAAGTTAAAATAATAAATTAATAAAAAAAAAAAAAATAAAAAAAAAATTAAATGGTATAAAAATTATATTTAAAAATTTTAAAATAAATTTTTTTAAAAAAATTTAAATAAATAATTTTTTAAAATTATAAAAAAAATTTTTTAAAAAAATTTAAAACCCGGGGGTTTTTAAATTTTTATAAAAAAAAATTTTAATTTTTATAAAAAAAAAATTATTTTAAAATTAAAATTAAATTAAAAAAATTAAAAAAAAAAAATAGTTTAAAATAATTAAAAAAAAAAAATAAAAAATATTAAATAAAATAAAAATAAAATAAAATTTAAATTTAATAAAATTTAAAAAATTAAAATAAAATAATTAATTTTAATTTAAAATTAAAAAAAAAATTAATTTAAAATTTTTTAAAAAATAAAAAAAAATTAAAAAATAAAAATTTAAAAAAATTATTTATAAAAAAAAAAATTTTTTTTAATTTTAAAAAATTTTAAAAAAAATAAAAAAATAAAAATTTTTTAAAAATTTAATTTAAAAAATTTTTATTTTAAAAAAAAATTTAATTAAAAAAAAATAAAAATTTTTAAAATTAAAAATTAAAAAAAAAAAATTAAATTAATTTTAAAAAAAATTATTTTTAAATTAAAAAAAAAAAAAAAAAAATTTTAAAAAATAAAAAAAATTTATAAATAATTTTAAAATAAGGGGGAAAAAAAAAAAAATTAAAAAATTTTTAATAAAAAACCCTTTTAAAAAATTATTAAAAATTTAAAAAATTTAAAAAAAAATTAAAACCGTTAAATTTTAAAATTAAAAAAAAAAAAAAGAAAAATTTTAAAAAAAAAATTAAAAAAATAAAATTTTAAAAATTAAAAAATAAAAAAAAAATAAATTTAAAAATTTAAAAAAAAAAAAAAAAAAATTATTTTTTAAAACCCTTTAAAAATTAAAAAAAAAAAAAAAAAAAATTTTTAATTTAAATTAAAAAAAAAAAAAATTTAAAAAAATTAAATTTAAAAAAAATTTAGATAATTTTTATAAATTAAAAATTAAAAAAAATTTTTTTAAAAAAAAAAAATTTTATTAAAAAAAATTTTTTAAAATTTTAAAAAAAAAAAAATTAAAAATTAAATAAAAAAAATTTAAAAATTTAAAATTTAATATAAAATTTTTAAAAAATAAAAAATTAAAAAAAAAATAAAAAACCCAATTAAAAAAAAAAAAAAAACCGGAATAAATTAAAAATTTTAAAAAAATTTTTAAATTAAAAAAAAAAAAAATTTATTAAAAAAAAAAATAATTTAAAAAATTTAAAACAAAAAAAAACCCCCGATAATAAAATTTTTTTTTTAAATTCTAAAAAAAATTTTAAAAAAAAAAAAAAAAATTTTTATTTTAAAAAAAATAAAAAAAAAAAAAATTTTATTAACCTTATTTAAAAAAAAAAAAATAAAAAATTTTTTTTTAAATTTTTAAATTAAATAAAAAAAAAATTTTTAAAATAAAAAAAACAATAAAATAAAAATAATTAAAAAAAATAAAAAAAAAATTAAGTGTGTTTAAAAATTTAAAAAAATTTTAAAAATTAAAAAAAAAAAAATTAAAAAAAAAAAAAAAATTTAAAAAATTTAAATTAAAATTAAAAAAAAAAAATACCAAAAAAAAAAAAAAAAAATTTATTTTAAAAAAATAAATTAAGGGAAAAAAATTAAATAAAAATTTTTAAAAAAATTTTAAAAAAATTTAAAAATTTAAAAGAAAAAATTAAAAAAGTAAAAAAAAATTATTAATTTAAAATTCTTTAATAATTTAAAAATTTTTTTTAAAAATAAATTTTCAAAAAAAAATTTAAAAATTTTAAAAAAAAAATTTAAAAAAAAAAATTTAAAATTAAAAAAAAATTTTAAATTTTAAATTTAAAAATTATTTATTTAAAAAAAAAAAAAAATTTAAAAAAAAATTATTAAAAAAATTTTTTAAAAATTTTTTAAAAAATTTTATTTTAAAATAAATTTTTTTAAATTAAAACTTTAAAAAATTTTATAAATTTTAAAATTAAAAATTTTAAAAAAAAATTTAAAAAATAATTTAAAAAAAAAAATTTTTAAAAATTTTTAAAAAATAATTAAATTTTTTTTAAAAAATTAAAAATTAATTTAAAAAAAAAAAAAAAAATTTTAAAAAAATTTTTAAAAAAAAATTTTAAAAATCCCAAATTTAAAAAAAATTAAATTTAAAATTTAAAAAAATTTTAAAAATTAAAAAAAAAAAAAAAAAAAAAAAAAAATAAATTTTTTAAAATAAAAATAAAAAATAAATTAAAATTTTTTTTTTTTAAAAAATTTTTAAAAAAAAAATTAAAAAAATTATGATGGAGAGATTTGGCAGAGGCGTGGTCAATGAGCTGGCGGGAGAAGAACATCAAAACTGAAGAACAAGGAGGAGAGGGTGGAAGTCGAGGCCGGGAATTCTAAAAGTGAAGTTCGGGAGTGTTTGTGTTCGTGTGCGGAAAAAATATCTCTAGGCGTAATAAGTGTGATGTGAAATAAAATGTAAGTAAATTTAAGAACTTAGTATATTTTAGGGTTCATTAATCATTTTCAATTCCATATCTATTTAAATGTTCACAATTTCGAAAATGTAAATTCATGTAAATGTTTAGCTATTTTTAAAGAAAGTTTCTCATGTTAGTCCATGAACTCATTATTATTGCAACACTACAAAATTACTAGTAAATGTTATAATGAATTAAATTTAAAATAAATTGTAATGAATAATTTAATATCAAACATGTTTTCAAAGTATTAAGGTATTAAGGTTTGTGCTTAATATGTCGATTGACGCAATCAATTAATCAATTTAATAAAATGTTGTCACAAATAAATGTGTTGGTTCATTTGAGGGTATTTGTACTGCCAATCTAACCTATTATTAAATCCTCTCACAGCAACCCTTGCTCAAAATATGTCACAACCTTAATCTTAAACTAAACCAACCCTACAAAACCTTACATATGTCATTGCTAACCACCTATATAACTAATATATTGCATTTGTCTTTTTTTTAATCTTACTACAACTTGTGATATTTATATATTGAAATACAAAATACTTGAATCCACTGCGTCCTGCCACACGGTAAGCAGCGAAATACTATATTGTTAAATTTAAAATTCAATTAATATTTTATTTATTAAATAATATACAAATTTCGTACCAATTTGTAAGGAATACTTATACAAATACATAATACACATACGCATAAGTTTTCTTTGTATCTAAGTAATGGCCTTATCAAGTTTAGTTAAAATCTGTCCAATAGGGTAAGCGTGATTATTACATATCCAAAAATCTTCAAAAAGACTTTGCATTTGTTAATATAAACTATTGTAGAATAATTATGCAATAGTATAACAAATCATGTCGTGATGTTTCCCTATATATTGCATCCATACACTAATAATGTAGCACATACATCAGCAACGGGGAACAAATCTTATTAAAAATCTTTAGAGATTAAATTTTATTCACCAGTTTGTGCCTCTAAAAATGTATGTGTTGGGGTAATCAGACAACAAGTGGTTAGCGTTATTTAGTTAGCCGTGACGTCAGCAATATAAGGGACAGGTGAAACGTATCGCAGCTGGTTTACACAAAAATATTATTTATCTATCCATGAAAACAAAAAGAGAGTTATTTTTTAGTGTTTTTAAATACTTCTAAAGTTTTATGTCGCTGCATTTTTCAAACTTTGATCAATTCACAGTACGTCTCGGAATTAGCACCAGGAACACGTTGTGATGGCCAGAAGCAGGGACCAGGACCAGCACTTACATGGATGAGTTACTTTAATGGAAATCATAAATCATAGATTTACTCACTTTGTTTCTCAGGTCCCAAAAGCTGTTTATTATACAAGCTGAATGTTACTTATGTACAGTAAAAAAACAATAGAATAGTTCAAAGGTAGTGCTAACAAGGTAATAATGAAATATTGTTAATACACTCCATTGTTATATTTATGTGTAAAGCTACTAATTGGTTTTTGGTTCCTATATACGAGTATTATCCTCTTTGTAACCCAAGAGTACAGAGAGAATCTAGTTTACAATATTTCAAACAGATCGAACAGTACGAAACTATTTAAGTTTTCTCTTAGATTTATCAAAAATGTATATAACTGTACATGTGGAACATTTTTCTTTATTTTTTTTACAGCAATCTTTCCAGCATTCCTAGGATGCAAGATAATCTTAATGAGTTGAAATTAGTCAATGCTTTATATTTAGAAGTATAAAGACAGTAACTAATTTTGTTTTAACTTTGTTATAATTCAATAATCTAAAAACTCAGTGCCGAACAATTGTGAAATAAATATGTTCTAGAAAGTTTAACTCATTATATTAGTTATTGAAATTCACGCCAGAGCCTACAGTGCAAGATTTATTACTAAACAAAAAACTAAAATATGCAGTAATAGGAGTACCTAATTAGTAGGTCTCATGTTAGATTTACATAATAAAAAATAATAATAATAATGTAATTTATGTTTTAAGACGATATAGAATAATTAGTTTTGGACAAATAATGTGTCAAGCTTAAACTTTTCAAAATCAACAGTGAGTTTTTCAACTATATCAGTACATATTTGAATCTAGAATTCAAAAGGGGCCAGAGCTCCTGAGTGGCACACACAATCCTCTCCCAAACCTAAATCGTGCACCCTTACACCCAACTTGAACAAGTCTGTTATCAAAAACAATTCTGGTTGTGTTCTTTGACGTTCGAGGAATCGTCCATTTTGAGTTTGTAACGCAAGAAAAAACTGTCAACGAGGTCTTTTATCTGGAGGCGCTCGAGACTGAAACGCCAGATTGCCCGCATCAGGCACTGATATTAAAGTCATCTTTAAGCTCCTTCAGCGCCAATGAAGCCCAGCCACCACGGCCTTCGTCGATAAAACATAGTACTCCACCAAGAAACAAACCTCTCCGTGGTGCACCAGGCCTCCTTACAGCCTTTATTATAGCTCCGTGTTATTTTATTTCCACCGAATGAAAAAGAGGTGAAGGGATTAGCAATGGAAGGACGGTTTGTGGGAAACATCAAAGCTGAAAGTTACAAGGCTCCTGAGAGGTATTCCAGAAGAGGAGTTCCAGGGTGATTTCCAAGCGCGGCAGAATTTGTTCTACGCATGTTTATTAATGCAGAAGGAGAATATGTTAAAATATTTTGTTCATTTATACCAATCGCATGAATAAATCAGGTTTTTTCTGGTTTTTTTTCTATGGTTTGAGTATTTTTTATTTGTTTTTTCTTTTTTTTTTATTTTTTTTTTTTTTTTTTTTTTTTTTTTTTTTTTTTTTTTTTTTTTTTTTTTTTTTTTTTTTTTTTTTTTTTTTTTTTTTTATTTTTTTTTTTTTTTTTTTTTTTTTTTTTTTGTTTTTTTTTTTTTTTTTTTTTTGTTTTGTTTTTTTTTTTTTTTTTTTTTTTTTTTTTTTTTTTTTTTTTGTTTTTTTTTTTTTTTTTTTTTTTTTTTTTTTTTTTGTTTTTTTTTTTTCTTTTTTTTTTTTTTATTTTTTTTTTTTTTTTTTTTTTTTTTTTTTTTTTTTTTTTGTTTTTTTTTTTTTTTTTTTTTTTTTTTTTTTTTTTCTTTTTTTGTTTTTTTTCTTTTTTTATTTTTTTTTTCTGTTTTTTTTTTTTTTTTTTTTTTGTTTTTTTTTTTTTTTTTTTTTTTTTAGTTTTTTTTTTTCTTTTTTTTTTTTTTTTTTTTTTTTTTGTTTTTTTTTTTTTTTTTTTTTTTTTTTTTTTTTTTTTTTTTTTTTTTTTTTTTTTTAGAAAATGACTCATTATTTTAATAATGCTCCCGTGAATCCTAATTTATCATCATGTGTACAAACTGAGTGCACTACGATGTAGAAAAACTCGATCCAAAAGCTCAATGGAGTTACCTAGTCTTCCATATCACAGATATGGTGGGAAGGGCTGATTCAAGGTGTACGTTGCCAGTTGAACTTCCTCTTATTGCAGCGTATACAATCTGATGCTCTTGGCATAACTTCTTTCATCTCGATTTTTATGTTCGTCTAAAGGAATAAAAATATAGTCGGCGACGAAAACGAAAAAAGTTAAAACAGAAACCCCACGTCATCGTTTGACACATTCACTGCCTTCCTCACTGAACCACCCTTCTCACCATAACTGTGTAATGTGTTAGAAGATTTTTCTTTCACGTAAGATTTGCTCGTTGTGGAGCATGGTTTATTTCAGTTTGCTGCACGTAATAGGGAAGATAATACTGGAGCTAAACTCCAATACTCAGATAGAAGCAGATCTTTCCAACCATAGCTGCGTTACTGTATTTGATATTAGTGCATGGGAATCAAAACGGATCTCGACTGTGAGTTAGCAAATAATTTTTATGGCTGTTGTATTTATAATCGTGGATAGAAAACATTAAAATACCAATTAATTAAGGTACATATGTTAATAAACTGTAATCTATAATTTGAAATTTCACTTTTATTCATAGTAGTAAAAAACAGTTTATAATATTAGCTTATGTTAAAATTTATTGCCAATATAATATGACATAACAATGAATTATATGATGGTGTTTGTCCAACCTTGGAATTAGTCTGAGCAACGCTAATGACTTAGTTATGCGCACACGGATTCTCTTTTTCCCCGTAAATTTAAAAATTAATTTCTGTATAATTGTCTGTATATCCGTCGACAGGGAGGTGGGGAGGTCATCTCCAAAATTAAATGAGCTACAGAGTTGAAATTTTGCATGCACCCTTAGCAAAGACTAGTTACATGACACATAACGAATGACACGAATATTATAAAATTGTTGCGGCTAATTTCCACATTTTTATTATGTTAGAAGTCTGAACACTTCCTTTCCTTAAGTTTCAAGCTACCAATCAGTAAACAGTTGAAGTCTAGAGTGTAGTGCCAATTCCCAATGCATCATTTCGAGGCTATTATTGAAAAATTTAATTACAAAGGGAATTATTTAATACTAATTTCAAAGCCGGTATACACTCATCTAGTGTGGTCTATAAATCGAAAATTATTTGCGAAATGAAAATTCTCATGTTGTGACATGGATGGTTACTGGGAATTATTATCCATGAAAACCACAGAAGTTATAGACGTGAGCCTTTCCCCTCTTTGACTTACAAGAAAACGAAAACTCACTAGAGCCAGGCCAGGCCATAGAAGCAAACAGAAAACAGGCAGGGACAATAAATAATTAAGAAACATTCAGGACCTTGAATGATACCCTATTTTGACTAAAATGGAGTACAAAGATCCAAGTTTCAGGAGACGAATCATAGCGGATTGATGAGTTTAACACAAGGCCCTGAATAAAGTTTGTGAAGTAGTAAAATTACAAGGGAAAGGGACTTAGAATCTACAGCAAGAAAACATATGATCTTCACAGTTCAGAATCATAATAGGTGTTTAATGTCTCCATGATATTTTACCCGGTTTTCTGCTTTGAAAATTAATTTTGAGAAATAACCTCCGTCAATGGTTTCATCTACAGGGCGTTTATTTCATTGTGAAGGCTGATAAATATTAGTTAGCACATGAAGTTAAAAGCATCTGAATTTTATATTATGTCCTACCGGACTGTTCATGACAATTCGGCAATATGAGAAAATAAGTACATCTTCGTATTTAAAGTTATATATCTACGAAAATGTTTTCGTATGCGAGAGAAATCCAGGCTAAAAACGACATTGCAGAAAACAACTTTCCTTAAAAATATCAGAATAGTATTGTATTTCATATTCCCAAGTTTACAAGAACTGTTTACTAATTACAATGGAATGTTCTTACCTCAGTTTCCAAGAACTGACGGAGAGAAGCCATTAATTTTTAACTGGCATTTTTACACCCGGCATTACTGGGTTAGGTGTTTAAAATAATTTTAATACCTATTGCATACTTATTGGCGTACGTGACGCATTACCTAATAAATATTATACTTATTCATTTCAATAATAAAGTGTGCTGTAAAGGGACTCAAGATATATAGCTTTGGATATTGAATTTCTGTTTTTAAATTTAGAGGTTTTTTTTTTATAAATAAATTTAGGTAAACTCATAGTTATAAAAACATTCTATTGTGGACTTTTGTTAATGCGACATCTGGTATTATAATTATCTTTTTGTAAAATTAACACTTTTTGGGACGCTTTTTACTGTAATCTAATTTTCAGATTTAAAGTCCTTATTCGGATTAAAGTGGAGTTTACAATACAAAACAAGGTTTTAAAAGTAATGTCAACAGAAGTGGTCCAATCAACACCTAGTTCCATGTATTGCTTGCAAGGTGTGTAGAACTGCGTAGATTACTACAAACCCCAAACCCTGAGGGCATGTAAGAATTCGGAAACGGGGGAGAACGTTTAATGGCCAAGGTTAGACTAAAACATAAGGATTAGTAAAATATTGTTGATTTTAAAAAGAATTATTTACAGTTTAAATGTTTCCGTAGGTTACACTTTTGAAAATAAAAAAATTGGAATTTTTTACAATATCGGTAACAAAATATTTGCCTGAAAAATGGCTAATTTACCTCTTCTCCATATTGTTGACTGACGGTGATATCACTATCACTTACGAGGATTTCACGTTGGATTTAAATGGTTTTATATAAAATAATAACTTTTATAAACATAGCGGCTTAAGATTTTTTTTAACTCACTATAAACTTTTAATACGACCCCCGCATCAAAGATAATTTTTGCTGACGATCAATTTCATTTTTTGAAGAAAATCTTTTATCACTTTTACGAATCTCAAAGCTGATTGGCTTACACTCCTATAGTGTTTGGCTACAGGACTAATAAATAAGTTCAAAAAAATCTTGTGGTTATGTCTATTAATATAAAAGAACATCACCTGCGTAGGATAACTTATATAGACTATTCTTAAAGAAACAGCTGATATGTCCCCTACAGAAGTACCCATCGAAAGGTCTTATATCCATGGAAACAACTGTAGAAAGTTTCGGTATATTTAAATGTTTCGAATTGTTCAGTAGTATATTCAAAATTCACTCTAATCGTAGCACCTCGGAGAACCACCGAACAAGGAACACGATGTGAGGCTCAGAGAGAGGACCAGGACCTACAGTGAGTTATTTATATTTTTCATAGGTTTCTGCTCTCACTATCTCTTGATATCAACAGTACGTAGTTTATCTTATTTTTATCGCCAATTTTTTCAAGCATAAATAACTATAGCCTACTAATTTGCATGTATTATGGGTTAAAGTAAATAATATCCTATAAAAATATATTCTTAAAATATTAACGTGATTAAAAGTATACAGAAATTTATGATTGCTAATATTTTCATCAATTATTATATCTTGCATTGGTATGATTACTATACAAAATAAATCCCACTCGTATGTGCTCCGTAAAAGCTATGGTAATTTTTCGGTTAAATTTGCTTTTGGAATGTTTTTAATTTCCATGTACTTAAAGCGTGCATGCATATTCGGCTTTGTATTTTCCAAGACACTGAACGACATTATGAATTTTGAATCTCGTTTGTGTAATTGATAGAGTCATAGAATCTTTTTAGAAAACAATTTTCTTAGAAATGTGTCATAGCTATTGGGAGCCTTTATTAGTTGAAGCTCTGACCTACATCGATTTCAGATATAAGATACTTCTGACAACCTCAGATATAAGCCCCCCCCCCCCCCCACCCCCCAGACGTGACAACGTCTTAAATTAGGTTGCGGCTCGGAGTCACTCATGAAAAAGTGTAACGCCCGGTAACGTGACGATGCTCGTCCAGTGGGTCCGCCGCACGGGATCCGCACGGGATAAAGCAGATAACTGTGGGTCCGCCGCACGGGATAAAGCAGATAACTATGTTTATTCGTGAAAATGTGGAGTGCTTAGATTCGTCATTTACAACAACTACAACAATAAAGGTAAATAATTGTACACTGATATTTCATTATCGTAAACTATGATTGATTGATTAATTGTTAGATTGACACAAAAGTTGAGAAACTGAGTTTATAGTTATGTCATACTATTGACAAATGTTGATAGTGTTAAGTAAAATTATTAGTTTAAAACACTCTGCAATCAATCGTAATTTCAGTCGATTGAGAAGAAACAGCGCGTATTGCTAGTCAAACATTTAAAAATAACAAATTATAACCTCTAACCTGTCATAACAGTGCGACCAAACAAACGAACTAAACCGACCAATCACCACGCGCGGAGTTAGAATTTAACTGTGTTTAGCAAGAATTTCAAATTCCAATTTTAGTAAATGTTTTATTCAACTTTACCATTTACAATAACAAATTTTAATTAATTTGAAATTATGTACAATGTTTTAGTAAACAAAATATATTTCTATAGTTAAAATTTGTGCAATTCTTATTTTCATTCAATTCCTTGTTCCTATTGTGCAATTTTAATAATATTCATATCAATAAATATTCTACCGAGAAAAAGACGTTGTCACGTAAAATCTTCGCCCGTAAAACCGACTTTACAGGCAACCATAATTTTTTTTTAAATATACTTATAACTCAGCTATTTGTGTATTTAAATCTTCCTCATTATGTATATAAAATTAGGGATTTCTTGGAAAGCCTAATCCATTTTAAGTATATAATTAAATGTAATATTTACTGAATTATCACTTCATTCACTAAATAATTAACAATTTGATATTTAGTAAGTAAGCTCCAGAAAACGAATCCGGTGTTAAGATATTTCGATTGCATAGTTGATATTTATTAATAAATTTTAAACGAGTACACTAAATTAATGAAGTGGATACGAAGTAGTTCTAAAATCCAACGCAATAGCGAAACATACTGTTTTAGCATTAAACACTTACGGTGAAGCAATTGGTTTTCAATGTAAATATTTTTTTAACATTGGCCCGTAGCGTTCTAAAAGATACAGTTTTCTTAATACGTAAAATATTGAAAATCCTTTTATAATTTCAAAAGTTGTAGCTATTGGAACCAAACTCTTAGGAGCACCTTGTAGTTAGGTCCACAGAAAAACTATAATTTTTATTCAAAAGTAAATCATTTGTTTAAGAACATTGTTTATTAAAAACATATAATTCTTTAATTAACATTTCATACATAAATATATGTGTCTTAACTGATGAACCATCTAAAACCATGACACCCCATGAAACTGTAACTCAAACACAGGGACTACTTTTAAAAGTTTATATATTTAAATTTAGTTGTTTTATATGGGTCTGATTACAAAATGTTTCTACTTTAAATTACTAATTCCGGGTGAAATGATTAAAAACGTGTTGTGTTTAAGGAAGTTATATTAGTTCAGGGATACGCCTTTAAATTTAAAAATACATATTACACTCAAAGAATCGCCTGCATCGCCTTCAGAATAAAAGCTCTTCCCGAAGGATCATCATGGAATTATTTATTCGTCCGATTTATTTTTAATATTGATTGTCCGAAGAAACGTTACAACAGCTGTCTAGATTCCTCTAAGGCCAACGACACTAACCATGTTCTGTCAATAATGCTTACGGAAGTAACGAGTGTAACATTTCCCCGAACTTGGACGGAATTGTTAAATTTAAATCTGGACCGTGGTTGGTACTCCGCTGGGCAGAGGGGTGCTCCACAGGACCAGGCCAGCCAGTGAGGTGCACAGTTAATTTAAACACCCGGAAGTAGAAATTTTTTATCGAGGGTAGGCTTTTTAGTCCTAAGTAGGTAAATATATTACTTTCATCGGAACAACAAGGCAAACTCAACTATGGCGCTGGTAATATAGTTTCCAGCCAACTAATTATACTCAAAACCACGGCATATCCAGACCCCTGAGGACTGACGAAGCGGCTTCTTCCTCCGTAAATTCTTCGGGAATTCTTCTTTCAGGACGGATGCTATTGGTTTCCTGAGAGGCTGGAAGTGATGCGTGGTGTATGAGCTACGTAGTCTGTTTTACAATACTAATTCCTATCTGTTAAAATTCCTTGATATTGTTTTGTTTGTATTCTTATTGTCTATTGTTGTTTTCTTTCGGATCTACTTGTAATATTCGTTAAATTGGTATTGTACCGTTGAAATAAATAAAATAAATAAATATAATAAGTGGTTTTTTTAAATCCAGAGCAGGTTTTTGAGACTTATTTATAAATATTTTTAACCGGGAGAAAAAGGAAAACTCAGCTTTGGCGTCGGATATATAATTGATTTTCACTAGAAATGCTCCTATACTCGCAAAACGTAATATTAGAGTTAGTCCTTAACTTCTGATAGTCTAACTATGAAACTGTAGAATAATACGTACCTGATCGTATGCTTAATAACTTTTATATCATATTTTAGGTGACCATTATATTACATCGTAAGTGCTTTGACTAAGTAGACTACAGACTTTAAATTTAAAAATTGCAGGCCAAGGTGCGGGTAATATCTATTAATATTATAAACGTGAGAGTGTCTTTGTTTGTTTGTATTGATTTCACGCGTAAACTATTCAACCGTTCGTTCTAAATTTTACATCGGCATTCAAAAACTGCCACGATTACTGCTAGTGTATGAATGAAAACAATATTGGTTTTAGATACCTACATTTCCTACTATTTTCTTTGTACAGTTCCTGATACACTATATTTCCGTGAAAACCATCCCTTAACAATTACTTGGATGTTTTAACAATCGAAAGAACTAAGACCTATCCCTCTTTAAGCATGTGTCTTCCAAAGCAAAGTCAAAATCAAGTCTTTTAGAGATCAAGGTTTGATTGTGTCCTGATGGCCACCGAGACTTGGCCTATAGTTTCCTCTGTAGGAAGACCGGCACCGCCACCATTCATCACTAGCGTCCCCCAGCCGATGACCTCGCCCCGTGACCTTGCCTCGCCAGACCAGGGACACGTACACGTGGCTCGACCTCACGAATTGCGCAACGATAAAGACTTTGTGATCTGTGTTCCAAAAGGTCACTTCACCATCCTCTGCCGTTGAGCCAACAAATTTCTGAACGGATTGTTAAATAAAAGAAAGGTAGGAAATTCCAAAATTACCAAGTGTGAATTCTACGGTAAATGACTCTTTTTGGATGATTAAGGACAAAAGAAGTGTATGTAAGACAATGTTGTTGGCTGAGCTCAAACTGACATTGCCAAACGAAATAGTTAACCGAATAACATATTGATAATTGAGAGAATACAGCATTTTACGTAAACTCCACTTAGGCCTACAGCTTATAAAACCATTTTCACTATACTACAGCATCTGATCAACTCTAATAGGCTCCATTTTATTAAGAAAGGGGGTAGTGCCGACCTTTTGGCAGAAGTTTTCTTACAGCCCTTTAGAACTCTTCTCCATTATTGATTGAACGGCAGCCCGGATTCCTTGCATCATGTCTTCTCGAGTCCTGGATCCTTATGCATAAGCCAAGTATTTTAAGCCTCCAACAAGTAATAGTTTAGCACATTAAATCCTAGGATTTGGGGGAGGGGGTTTAGTTGACTGGAACAGTTTGTCAGCACCGCTTCAGAGAAGTTGTTACAGAAATGCAAGTGTTCTTAAAAAAGGGCCAAAATTTTGGTTATCGCACCAAGTATTAAGGTGGGTTGTTTTGCATCCAGTGGGATTTTTAAAAATTTTCAAAACCTCATGTTATGACGGTTCGTTTCTTCATTGCTCCGAAAAGTTGCTTCGTCTCACCATAGAACTTAAATATCAATAATCGTGCATGTTATCACGGGCTGATAAATAAAATTTCATTCTTAGAAGTCATCTCCATGCAATGCTTGATGTAGTGAAATCCGGTATGGGTGCGTTTTACTGTCCTAAGGACCTGAGTACTGTAGTTGGCTAATTCCTGCATCGCTAACAAACTCTCCTAGATGAGTCATGAGGGTTGACCTTAATCGCAGCCAAAAGGTCTGGTGCCTTATCATTCCTTACAGGCCTAGTGGAGCTGGTTCACTTTGTTGTAGTCCGGTTGTGTGTTTCTAGTTTCACAAACACGACTAGCAAGTGTTTGTTAAACTTTTTGTGAATAATGTTCACGGTCCGGGTTGCATCAAGCGTACAGCGCGGCAGCAGCTGTGTAATCTGCAAACATTTACCTAATACCCTATCACCGTCAACATTCTTTTTGTGATTCAATGTTTTATTGAAATTAAATAAGGATATTGCCATTTATACAATTTAATGTAAATAAAAGTCGTTTGACAGGTATTTGGTCTTCCGATCATATGTTAGTTAGTTTGCTTATTTAAACGCATATGTGACAGATACGGCCAAACACAAAATAATTGAATCGGAAAAAGTAAGCGCTCTGTGGTGTAAATGGTAGCACATTCACCCGGCAAGTGAGAGATCCGGGTTCGACTCCCGGCGGAGCAAGTACTTTTTGTGATTCAATGTTTATTGAAATTAAATAAGGCTATTGCCATTTATACAATTTAATGTAAATAAAAGTCGTTTGACAGGTATTTGGTCTTCCGATCATATGTTAGTTAGTTTGCTTATTTAAACGCATATGTGACAGATACGGCCAAACACAATATATATATATATATATATATATATATATATATATATATATATAAATATATACATATATTTATTTATTTATTGTATAGTTCAGTATGAGCCGACGAATATAGCTCTCACAACTTATAGCGTTTTTTACAAATTCCTGGAGAAAGTAGGGTGATACTATTGTTTAGCCCCCAAAACCCTCTGTTCTTTGCTATGAGAAATACATCTAACTTGGAGTAAAGTAGTTCCGCTTAGACCGTTTATGAACGGTTCATTTTGTTACCGGTAAAAAATAAGTTCTTGTAGAAATAAAGTTTCATTCAAAATTTTAAATCCAAATATGAAATCTTTATTGACATATTTTACAACATGATATATTCAGTATTTTTTAATTATACTTCGTTTCATATCAGTGTTCAAGTAATGAAAGTTACTATTAAAGATATTGTATGGATTAGTGTTTCATGTGTTGAAATCTAAAACGCTTCAGTCATTCATAGTTGAATTGAGTTTGGTTTACAAACGTATTTATTACTCTATTTTACCGTTAATGACACGGTTCCAATAAGACCAATGTAAAAATATCCAATAACGCTCAGCCAAATCCCATGTACTACTATCGAACTTAGTTTTCCCTTATGTATAAATCTAGCTTTATGTTCAATATCCAGTGTATTTCTTGGGTCTTTTTCGAGATATTCTTGTGGTCGTACAAACGGACAGACAGAAAATATCTCTCCAGGCCTTCAAGTCATTTATCTAAGTATATCAACCACTTGAGAACAATCAGCACGGCATAAAATAGGATGGTGGCACACCTGGAAATACGAGTGACCTAATTAGCTTAATTACTAAGTGAGTAATACTTACTACAGAAAAAATACATTGTTTGTTTGTTTATGTTATAGGTGTTTTATATTTTTATTTATTTTTGTAAATAAGGTCTATATTATTAATAGATTGTATATTATTGATTTTTAGGGAAAGGATGTGAATGCATTATGTATTGTAGAGTGATCAGGCAGAAGCGTGGGAGTCCCAGCTAATAAAAAACCTCAGTCATCTTTTTTTCGGAGCGCCCTGAGCAGTATGGCGGTTTCTGTGTTTAAAGGAGTAGGCGCCGGCCTCTATGAAATAAGAAACCTTAATCAGCTCAATCTGCGTAAGAACTTAAACGTTTTAAATTGCGATTTACTGAACTATAGGTTCAAACAAATTTTTAAAACTACACAATTTTACTAATTCCAAATATTTCAATTTCTTTGACACAAAATAATATCAAGATTGTAGTTTAATAACAATTGTTTCATATAAATCTAGGAATACATTAAAAATTGTTGCACTGTTATCTGTATATTTTTTTAAAATTAATTTGCTTTTAATGGGATTACTTGTTTTCTTTCTAAGTTACCGGTTATTAAAGTAGCAATTTTGTTTAAAAAGTTCCAAAATAAGTATCCTTTATCTCAGATACTTAAATTAATCTGTGATTTAATATAAATCGTATTTGTTTTATATTTGTACACACGCAGGAAATAAACAATAAATGTTGCCTCATTACCATTATTACAGTCTCAATAGTTAATTAGTGGTTAAAGTTGTGTAGCCGCGATAGTTGCTGTATCTAAATTGAATGTACAGTAATTTCGGTTTGCAACTAATTATAGATTTTGTAGTAATTCGTGTTGCGATTGAGGATTTTATACGATATTTTTCTACTGATAATTCAGTATATAATTTGGAAAATCTTATAGAATTTGATACAAAACCCCTGGAAAACAGTGGGCGACATCATGGTTTTTTTCTAAAAAGACCACAATGATGTATTGCGCGTTCCGTCATATTAATGAAGATCACATTAATAATGCCATTATTGATTGTGGGATAGGTGGACATCATATGGGCACCCCGGTTAAAATACTAAACCAAAGTTTAATGACAGTATTAACTATTTACCCGAAAAGTTCCTATTGTTAAAACAAGAGTAGAAACAGGAAAAGTTAGCAGTATGTAAATTTTGTTTTAAGATAAACAATTCACGATTGCAATGGTTTATTCAAACTGATGACATATTAAATGTGCCTACCATCAAATACTTTGTGTTTAATGAGGAATAGTACTAAATATTGGCCGATAATCATTATTCATATAATATTATCAATTAACTATTCTTTATTTAAATGATAAATAAAGTTTATTTATATTTTATTTCACATGACCTGCCAGATCCTTTCGTAAAGCCCTGTATTTATTTTGTATGTCTGCCCGTAAATGCGTTAACTTTTTATAGGAAGTTAATTCTATTGTTAAAAGTTCTTGCATACCTACATGTTGAAAAGCACTTCCCTGATAGGTATGACTCGTAAACGGACAATGTCTGTTTTGTTATAAGTCGGTGTACATGATCTAATGTCCATCATTGTGTTTGTACCAAGAGAATGTTGGTTCTTTTGCTAATAGCCACAGTGTAGCGGTTACGATGGTTATCGCAAGATAAAAGAGACAAGGACCGTCGATTGTGACTGCTACTTCGATGGGTGATAGCAGAGCGATCCTCTTCTTGCCCAAAGCTCTCCTAGTGGTAGTTTCGTTAGTCACAGTTAAGCTCTTTTTTACCAAGACTAGGTGTACCTAAGCCCCTTTGTCTGTTAAAATGAGACACAATTTACATTTATCATCTCAGCAGAAGTCAATCCAAGATCCCTGGCACTTAACAATCCTGAATATTCTATCACTGTAAAATACAATCAGTAGTACCATAAAGTATTTACGAAAGAATGCCTAAGTTATTAGCACTAGTAAGGAAAGGTTTTCATGTTTATTTGTTTTTATTAAAATGAAAATTTTGATATTGATATTGATATTCTAATAGTCTGATTATTTGAGCCAACTGGATCTATAGAAGCAATGGAAGTTTATTCCAATATACACCGTGTGTCCAAGAGGAGATGTTTGTCAAGTCTCCGATTCTCTCTTTTATCGTTACATCATTATCATCCAACTAATTAGAATCTACGAGGTTCATACTGATTCAAATTTTATTGGTAGAATAATGATAGTATGGTTGGGTTTAAATACTCATGTATTACTATATGAATCACTAATAACTTAGTATAGGATAGGTAAAAAGGAAACAAATTAATAATGAAGAATAGAGAATACACGTTGCATACATAATATTTAAGATACAAATGCAGTATTTGGCTCCTTATATGCAGTTTCCTAAGAATATGACGTCATGGACCTCACATACAATACAATCTAAAGAAGGAAAGAATAGTAAGGAATATCATATGTATGTAAAATAAATATATAATGTAATAAAATTATTACGGTGATAGTTAATGTACAACGCACAGTATATAAAACACACACACTCACACCCTGATATTCGCAACGAACAACAAAAACACCGAACACAGACAACAAATTTAGCAGTAAACTCGAAGTATTCACTCTAGTAGCACTTGAGGACTGCGCAGAGAAGCGGTCGCCGCGGTGCGATGTGGAAATAGTGCCTGTTGCTATGGCAACCGCGTCAGACGCTCCTCGCTCCTATCGGTCACGTAGCCAACCAGGCAGTTCTCCCTCTCACTCCAACGTCAGAACGCCCCAGCACGCTGATACGGAAGTTGTATCTATTCGACTATTTTATAAAAGATACATTTTTGAGCAAAATGAGTAGAAGGAATGTTTTATAAATGTTTTTGCAAACTTTCAAAAACAACTAGAGGATATGTTTATTTTAGAAACTTATGTATAGGCTAAGAAGCATTTAAACTATTTTAACAGTCGTCTCGTTAATCCAAAAAATTACCGGAATAAAAAAATTTGAACAGTCTGTAAATTTTAACATTTTAAACATCTGTAAATACAGTATCTGGCAGGGATTGTAGGTATAACATTTAGATGTATGTGTTCTCATAGATATGGACATGAGATTACACAGTATCATATAATCCTGTGTTACAGCAACGCATAAATGCATGAGTATAACAGAATAACATATATCGTAATATTTGTAATATACTATTGAAGAAAAGTAAAGTCAAAATCAGATTCAGATTGAAAGTTAATCAATTTGTAGGTTAAGGCGGTAACAATGAAAAGAAATCGTAGTTCAGCGTTTCAGTATGCGTATATTTTTTTCTTTTTGTATTGAAAGGATAAGCCAATCTGCTTTTAAGTCTTATTCTGCCCGTCCTATTAGGCCACTGGCCTGTGTGAGGATCATATCAAACAGAATAAGGGGAAGAGTCGATACAGTACAAGGTATTTGGTACTGATAAGAAGTGCAACGGTCACAGGCAGGATTCGAACCTGCGCTATCTCTAACGTAGACTGAAAGTTTAACGTCTATGTGTAAGCGTAAATGAAAGATTATACTACTCTATTTAAATAAAAAACTCCGTTTAAAAGTTATGTTATAATTTTCAGCCCATAATTAGTGTACGATTTAATTTACAAGACCATGATAAAAATATTATATTTTACCTATATCTTATACAGAATACATTGATTAGTTTAAATTACTATTTGTAAATAGTATGAGTTGTTTAAATTATTATATTTTTTTAATTGATTTATGACAACAAACTTTACTTTTCACGGAAACTTAGATAGGAAATGATCTACGGTAGTCACAAAAACCAAAACCTAAACCATGCTACTTTACTCATGATTTGGAACATGCTGTGCAATATTCTCCGGAACGTTTTATTATATTTTAACATGAAACATTTATTAGACCAAAAATTATTATTCATAGTAAAAATGTTAAATTTCAATATGAATATGTAATATAATAAGTTGTTTCTATCACTGTATAACTTCCTTTTGTTTCTCTTGTGAAATAGATGGGTGCTCTGGTTGTAATTTCAGCAACTAATTGAATAAATTAAAACATACACACCATATTCATCTTCATATCTGCACAATACAGTTTTCATAATTGTTGACTTTAAAGAACTAAACGTATTTAAGTGTCGGACTTTAATCCTAAGTGAAACAGCATTAAAATAATTTCACATTTATTACATATTAACTCTATTACAAAATCCCATAAAGATGACTCTTAGACACATTTTAGAAAATAATTCTCTAATTCATTTCTATATTTTTTTATCTCATATTTATGAAGGGATCTTAAATGTTTTAATGTTTTAGACAAAAAATCCTAAAATTAATTATTTCTGTACATTTAAAGTGCTAAAGGATTAACAACCCAAAGTTACAAGTTTCTTTTCTTTTTGTACACAAAGCATACTAACTAACGTTAATATTTGATTATGATAATGTTAACGAAATAAATAAATAAATTCTAAAATCCTTTAAAGATTAAAATTTTGTTAAAATTTTAAATGCGTATACTTCAATTAAACTGTTTTACTGTTGTTTACTGTGATTAATAATCTCTAAAACTTGTATGTAAACTGCTTTAGGTAAGAAGAAAACTAGAGCCAAAACTATGATTTAAAAATAATCAAATTAACTCATCTATAAGTCCTTGTCTTGATCCTGGTCTTTGGCTTCGTACTCCTGGTGAAGATTTCCTGACATCCTGCGTGTTGACCGACTTTGAACGTTAAACTGAACTATAACAAATGTCCTTGCCCTTATCAAGCTTTGTCGTTGCACATGTCCCTGGACCCAACGTAGTATGAGTTCAAAGAATTATATAAACAACACTTTTTAATTCATCAAACACTTTCAAATAATTATTGTACTTTGCTGTTTCCATGGATATTAATATATAATCTGGTGTCTATGTTTCACCTGTTTCTTACTTTCTGGATACCTTCACTTACGACTACTACTATGGTTATGCCGATTCTTGTTATCAGATTACTCTTACACATAATATACTATAGACGCAAACATCTGCAATTGCCTGCCTTACAGTATCGTGATAAATTATCATAATTTAGATACAAAATCCAGGCACACTATTCGATATGTCATGGTATTACTTATTAGTATATCTGTTTTCGTTATGATGTATCTAATTCCAGTAGTCTAAATTTCAGTGCATTTAAAATTAAATTTTAAAGTTATTTTATGCACACAAGTTACTAAATTGAAAAGTTAATAAATAAACAATCAATTAATTGAAAATGAGTTAGTGGTTAAGGATTCAATATCATTATTTCATTTTTTGTTTATAATTAATTATTAACTCATCTACAACACTGATAAAATATAGTCTGTAACTATTATCATAACAAGTCTGAAATGCTCTAACCTTTACAGGAACATTTGGGAGTGCCGATGGCCGAGTCGTCTAAGACGTTTACTTCGGCTCTGAGTTAGGGATAGCGCAGGTTTGAATCCTGTCTGTGACCCTAGCACTTTTTATCAGTACCATCGACCTTGTACTTTATCAACCTGAAGTTGATTTACTAGAATTTGAAATGTACATTGTACAAAAAGAAAAAAGATCAAAAAGTGTTATAAAGGTTTATTATTGTTTATATATTTATCAAACACATATCAAGGCTACATATCTAATAATAATAATAATAGTTTTATAAATATTTTCATAGTTTTCACATCCGTTACTTTTAAATAGTCGTTTAAAATTCTAATCGTAACGTATAAATATATTTAACTATTATGATCTAACACTAAAGCACTGTTATAACTGATAATATTCAGGTAAAGCTTTTTCACTCCTGTTTTGAGGTAATATTTTAAACTGTTTACGCCGTTATAATAATGTGTGATAATTTATTTTATAGCAACATTTGCACGCAATTGTTACTTTTTCAGTGAAATGTGATAAAATAGATATATTTAAAAAATATAAAATATTTATAAATGAATGACAGGTGCATCTTACTTTCTGATGCTTTCGTTTTGCAATTTGACGAAAATTGGACGTATGTTGGTTTCAGTAAGAGTATTGGTGTAATAGTCTGGCATATACACACTAATTTCGCCACAGAACATACTGACAAAATGAGAATATGACTGCTGTAAGAAAAGAATCTTGTTTCTGAAAAGTTCCCTATAATGAACTTTAATAAATTTACATTAAAATAAATTCACTGATGTTATTCCCCAATAAAACTTGATTATTAAATGCTTGACAATATGCCGTACACACCACATTATTTCATGTTTTATTACATAAATATTTATATAGGCACTCGACACTATCATAAATTATAGGAATGTGTATAGATGCAGCTTGTTATTATTTCTCATACTGGATTTTAAACCAAAGAACGTAACACAAGTAACATGCCAACTCAGAGTGAGGAACCACACTGAGTCTATTACTTTCCCACTGTGTCTCCATCTCACTCTCTCTGTCTGAAACAGTACTTCTGATCATAACGTTTTCTTCTACATTTTTATACATTTTTAAGAGAGTTAATTGTCAAATAGAACTGTTTATCTTACTTAAATTTAACGTTATAAACATTTATAACATCTGGTAGGCTAATAGTAAGAAAATATTATTATATCATTATATGTATTAAATAAATTTTGATTATGTAAATGTAATGAAACCAAAAACTACTGCCAATGCGTATATATACTCCCTAATATATATATATATATATATATATTTCTTTATTTAATATATTTTTAACGATATGTAAAACTACAAATGTTTTACGAAACTTCCTAAACGAAACGATTTTCCTAATTTTACTCCTATTTTATGTCATACTTATTTATATATTAAATATTGTGATAATTATTGTTGGCATATGTATAACGGGTGATTATGGTGCGGGAATGGTTTTTGAAGTAGAGAAGACAAAATTAAAGTATTAAGTATTATACCTTTTATACTCTACATAACTCGAGCTAAACTCTACATACAGGTTGAATCAGCCCTTCCCACCATATCTATGTAATGAGAGGAAGACTCGGAAGCTCCACCGAGCTTTTGGCTCGTGTCGGTAAACATCGTAGTGCACTCAATTTTTCACCTTGATGAGACATGGGGATACAGGGTGCATTATGAATGCTTCTCAAGTGCCTTATAACTTCAGCTAGGATATTTCCCACCGAGTCCCAGTGTTTCCTCTCAGCTCTCTCTTCAATCGGTGGTAAAAAAAGCACACGGAGCTATGTCAGGGCTGTAAGAAGGATGGGGCACCCACGGGGGTCTTGTTCAGAACAGGTAGCTGGTAACGACGAAAGCCGTGTGGGTGGGGGCATTGTCGTGGTGGATTTGAAGATGACTAATATCAGCCCGGATGCGGGCGATCCAGACTCTCAGTCTCAAGCACCTCTAGATAATAGGCTGCGTTGACAGTTTTTCCTTGTGGTACGAACTTAAAATGGACGATTCCTCGAACGTCAAAAAAGCCAATCAGCATTGTTTTGATACCAGACATGCTCATGTGCACGTTTTTGGGTTTGGGAGGGGATTTTGTGTACCACTAGAAGCTCCGCCTTTTGGATTCTAGATTGAAATATGTACTGATGCTTTTGTATAACTCTCAATGCTAACGAAGATATGTGCTTTGATAATTCAGGGAATATTACATCCCGGCAGGGTGCTCTCTCGATTTAAAAGTTTAGCTGAAGTATTATTTTCCAAACGACTTATTCTATTACGTAATGAAATACAAACTAAATTATTATCAGTAACAAAGATAAATTTTAATATTTAAATTTAGTATTAGAATCTAATTATGCATTCCTAATATCGCATAATTTAAATTGGCCCGTTATTATCTCTTGTATTGTGGAAGAGAGCTCTGGCGTGGATTTCTGTAACTAATTGAATGAGTTAAATCTTATAGAACAAATTTTGGTAACACGTGTTTGGTATTGTTTTTAATGTTTGAAATATATCAATCAAACAAAAAATAATTATCGTTTTTGTATCTTAAATAAAAATCAACGACTAATATCAACTCATTAGGAACTTTTTTATGAATACTAACTTCAGTAAAGTTAGACTAAACGTTTAACCTCCACATCTATACTATAACACCAAACACGAATTAGTAGCTTTTACACAAAACAATGAAGTGTATTAGCTATATTTAATTAGTACTTGTTAGCACTTCATATGAACTGTTCCGGTATTTTGTGCTGTAAATAATAATAGCTAAAACTTGGATGTAAACTGCTTTGGGTAAGGAGAAATAGTTACTATATCTATCATTTATATTTAATGAAAATAACTCATCCTTGTAAGTCCTGGTCCTTGTTCTTCTTCTGGCCATCACATCGTGTTCCTGGTGCTACTTCCCTGACTACCTGTGAGTTGAGCGAAGTTTGAAAAATGGAGCAAAATAACACTTTAGAATTATTTAAAAACATTAAATTATAAATGTAATTTTGTTTCTATGGATATAAAATAATATTTTACTTAAACTACTTCTTACGTTTTAGCTGTCCCTTATATTGCTGACGTCACGACTACTAATAATGCTAAATGCTTGTTGTCTGATTACCCCAGTATATAAATTTTAGAGGCACAAACGGGTAAATAGAACTTAACTATACAGATTCTTATGAGACTTTTTCTCCGTCTCTGATATATGTGCAAATTTTTACTGTTTGGATGCAATGTCCAGGGGAAATTTACGACATGACATCTTATACTATATCCAATTATTCTACAATAGTTTATATTGTAAATTGTGTTGAAGATTTTGGGATGTTTATTAATCACGCTAACCCCATTGGGAAGATTTTAACTAAATTTGATAAAGCTTTTATTTAGATACAAAGAAAACTTATGGGTCTTTCTATTGTAAAATATTCTTTACATATTTTTACAAAATTTTTATATTATTTAATAACTTAAATACGAATTGAATTTTAAATTTAACAATATAGTTTTTCACTGCTTACCGTTTGACAGGACGCAGTGTATTCATGCAGTTTTTATTTCAATATATAACTATCCTAGGTGGTAATAAAATGAAAATATTAATATCAAGTAAATTATATTATTTATAGAAATAGCAGCAATGACGTATTGAACTAATTCACATATTATGCTATCTTAAGAAATAGTTATTTTTAGTTTGTTGGACGTTTCCCATGGAGTATTTAATAGGCGAGTTTATCAATGGGTAATAAAGTCACAATTTAGATAATCCTGTACGACGATTTATCATCATGATATAGTAGTTAATTTCTTATAAATTAATGAAAATTTTAGCTCAAAAATAAATATAATACCTTTATGTACATTTGAGACACCAGATAGGTTATTACATAATTAGTAAGTAAGCTTCTCAGGTAACAAAGACGCATTGTGAGAGAATCCTATTTACGCGTGAAAAGAATGAATTTTGGTTATGAGAACCATGAAATAATATTTTAGAGGCTCGATTAAGAAGGACCACTTCACACTAGACGCCGAACACACTGATTTTAACAAGAGTTCACCAGGTTACACATAATGAGTTTATGAACAGTGCATATTCAAATAAAGTGCAGAAAATAAACAGTTACCTTTGTTTTCATGAGAGGTACCTAACCGTAGTCTGCTGTTGTTGAGGGCCAGGTTGTGATCAGTAAGTGTGGAAATAGGCTGCTGTCTTGTAAGCAGGCGTGAAGACGGAATATGTCCTTCACGGATTCACTCACGCACAATACGACCGCAAACGAATAGTTCATAAACACTGTGGCCAGTCCTGTAGAGCACGGTAGACGCGGGTGTCCGGGAGCAGAGACGTTCTGGTAGAGATTGCCAACCCAGAGCACTGACTTTAATGTTAATGTAAATGTACCACAAATAGAGATAAACTAATATTTAAATGAGAGAGTAACACATGGGGGAGAGAGTAAGTATGGTCAGCAGTGGCTAGAGAGTACATAAGTGCCCCAGGCGGGACCGAGAGTATAATGAGCAAGCGTGCCTACGCTTGCAAGGTGGGCAATTGAGCCTTGATAAGTCAACCGTTGTGATTAGTTTGGTGAGTTGTACAGTAAACAGCTGTTTCGGGAAACAATGGTTCATTGGTCTGTCACTGTACGTGAATATTTCAATCCAGTAAGGAATGGTATTGTAGGCACTAGGCCGCAGAAAGAGATATAGAATTAATGTAGTATATACAGTTTAGTAAATAAAGGCAAATATAGAGTATAAGTTGCACAAAAAATATATACATAATTATTATTCAATAAAAGTAGCCTTTTCATATTAGGCAATAAAAAAACAAGTTATTTACGCAATAATACTTAACATACCGGCCGCCTTGAATCACCTTGGGATTCAATGAGAGAAAGAGCAATATAGGCGGTGGTAGAGAGACAGTTAATTAATTGAGGTGAGGTAAGAGAAACACCTTCACTGCTGGACGAGTGAGAGTTCCACTTGAGGTCTTGAGATGTACCACTCGAACTGTACCATCTTGTCCTGGAGTGACATCAGTGACCCGTGCAAGGGGCCAAGAGAGAGCGGGAGTATTCTGATGCACCAGGACGAGGTCTCCAGGTTGGAGGTTGCGGGAAGGAGTGCTCCACTTGAGGCGCTGCTGAAGAGTCTGGAGATATTCTCGCTGCCAACGCTTCCAGATACGTTGGTGCAGCGCTTGAACCAGCTGCCAGTGAGAAAGGCGGTTCGTGGGTACGTCCAGCAAGTTCTCTTCAGGCACGGAAACCAGAGGAGATCAAGAAGTGTCCAGGCGTCAGTGGGAGAAGGTCGTTGGGATCACTGGAGAGAGCGGTGAGCAGGCGGGAGTTGAGCATCGCTTCAACCTGACTTGTGAGCGTCATGAATTGAGACAAAGTTAGTATGTGGAGTCCCATGACACGTTTTAAATGGTGTTTAGCACTCTTGATGGCACTTTCCCAAATTCCACCTTGATGGGGAGCAGCAGGAGGGTTGAAGTGGAATCGCATTGAACGGTCAGCAGCAAAGTCTTGGACTTTGCGCTGGTCAGCCGTGAGGATTTTGTGTAGGGCATTTTTAGCACCTACGAAGTTTGTGCCACAGTCACTATAAAGGTCTGTGCACAGGCCACGACGAGAAACGAAGCGAGTGAGAGCACCAAGGAAAGCTTCGGTGGACAGGTCCGTCACCACCTCAATGTGAACGGCCTTCGTAACCATACAAACAAAAATACAAATATAGGCCTTAATAATGCGGACAGAGCGTAAATTATGGACCTTGAGCGAAAAGGGGCCACCATAGTCCATGCCGGTGGAGAGAAAAGCTCGGGCTGGAGTAATGCGAGCTTTGGGGAGGTCGCCCATGAGAGGGGCGTTATTTTTAGGCCGATTCTTAAAAAATGTGAGGCATCTAAAAATTCGAGATCTCACCACGCTGCGTGCAGAGAGGATCCAGACTTGCTGGGAGAGCAGAGAGAGAGTAAGCTGCGCGCCAGAGTGGAGATGTTTGACATGGACATGGTCAATGAGGAGGTCCACGACAGGGTGCTTCTTGGGCAGGATGCACGGGTGAGAAACGTTCGGCGGGAGGTCAGCGTGGCGCAGTCTGCCGCCGACGCGGAGAAGTCCATCCGGACCCTGGAATGGGGCGAGGCGTTGAAGTCTGGTAGAACACGTCTTTCGGTCCCGCAGTAGAGCCAGATCTTCAGTGAAAACTTCCTCTTGCACGGTCTTGAAAATTCGCAGCTGGGCGGAGTCCCGTTCTGTCTTGGAGAGAGGTCCGAAGTGGCGGTTTGGTGAACGACAGTTGTGGATAAAACGCAAGACGTAGGCCATCACGTGCAACAATTTCCTCCAGGAAGAGTACTGGATAAGGAGGTCCCACTTAGGCGGTGTTGTGGCCAAGGCAATGACAGGAGTGGAATTCTTCAGCTCCCCTAGCTCCTCCAGAGAGACCGAGTCCAGGCTGGAATCAGTATCTGGCCAGGCCGAGGAGGGGAGACGTACCCAGTCGGGTCCATGCCACCAAAGGGGATGATCCACCAATTGAGAGGGAAGGATCCCACGGGAGGCGCAGTCAGCAGGATTGGAAGCACTGGGTATGTAGCGCCAGCACTCCACAGCCACAAGATCTTGAGTTTGCGCCACACGATTAGCCACATAGGTTTTGAGGCGATAAGAAGGTGTTTTGATCCACGCGAGGGTCACAGTAGAGTCGCACCAGCAAACAATAGAACCAAACTTGCGGGTGGGAGCTAATTGAGTAACACAATATTTCACAAGTTGGGCCAGGAGATGAGCTGCGCATAGCTCCAGTCGGGGCAGCGTCACTCTTTTGAGAGGAGCGACGCGAGTTTTAGCCATAACTTGGCTTACGTGCACCGTGTCATTGGAGGTAGAGCGGATGTAGACTACAGCAGCATAGCCTAGTTCTGAGGCGTCAGAGAAACCGTGCAAGTCCCAGTGAGTAGCAGCAGAGTAGGGGATAGCACGAGGAATTGTAATAGTGGCAACGTGCTTAAGTTCAAATAAAAAGCCTTGCCATTTTTGGTATATTTCTGGAGGGAGCGGATCATCCCAATCTATGCCAGAAATCCATACGAGTTGCATGATATTTTTTGCGAGCATTATACAAGGCGCCAAAAAACCACAGGGGTCATAGACTTGAGAAATGAGACTTAAACCTTTACGCTTAGTGGGGTTTTCACAAGAAAAATTTAAATTAAACGTAAAAGTGTCAGTCAGAGGGGTCCATTTAAGGCCCAAAATAGAGAAATGAGGCTCCTGAGAGGGTTGCAGAAAAACTGGGATTTGCCGATGATCTTCAGGAAGGTGTTGCAGAAGTCTCGGAGAGTTCGAGACCCACTTCGGGAGCTCAAAGCCACCGAGCCGAAGGAGTTTGATGAGTTGATCTTGAAGTTCAGCGGCGAGTTCTTCAGTCTCAGTTCCGCAGATCAGGTCGTCGACGTAGCTCTGGTGCTTGAGAATCTCAGCAGCATGGGGGTAGCGGTGACCTTCGTCTTCTGCCAATTGATGTAGCGTTTTGATGGCCAAGTAGGGTGAACAGTTCAGGCCGTAGGTAACTGTCGTGAGCTTGAACGTGGACATCAAGTCGGTGGGGTGATCACGCCATAAGATCAGTTGGAAATGTTGATCGTCAGGATACACCTTGATTTGGCGGTACATCTGTCTGATGTCACAAGAGAACACTACGTTCTGAAGGCGGAAGCGCAGAAGAATGTCACAAATATTATTTTGCAGTTTAGGTCCGGTCAACAGAGTGCCGTTGAGAGAGAGTCCGGAAATGGTTTTGGCACTGGCGTCAAAAACGACGCGTAGTTTGGTGGTGCTACTTTGTGCCTTAAAAACACCGTGGTGTGGCAGAAAGTAGTGGGGAGTGCTTAAGTCAGGAGTAGGGCAGCCCTGCATATGGCCTAGAGAGAGAGATAGTCATGTATAAAATCAGAATATAAATTATAATACTCCACATTAGTGGGAGCGTGGAGCTTGCGCTCGAGTGAATAGAGTCTACTTTCAGCATGAACTTTGGAATTTCCCAGATGAGTACTGGTGTTCTTGAAAGGGAGGCGGACCATATATCGACCCTCACGGTCCCTGGAGTGCGTGGTAGAAAAATATTCATCGCACTGAGTTTCCTCTGCAGACCTTTTACTGGGAGCAGGCAGTTTCTCTTGTATCCAGAAACGCTGCAGAGAGGCGTGGAGGTCCACCTTAGCAGTCGAGAGAAGAGAGACAGCCATAGTAGAGACAGACTGCGTCAGTGGTGTGCAGGGAGCCGTCCCCATCAGCACGAAACCAAAACAGGTGCCCAGGGCGTGAGGTAAATTGAGACCAAGAGAGTAGGTCTCGTGAGTAAGAATATGTGGAAATAGCGCTCCACCAATAAGCACGTCAATGCCACCAGGGAGGTGGAAGGTTGGATCAGCTAGTGTAATATTTTTAACCTTATTCATGACCTCCTGAGATATTTGCACTCGTGGGAGATCTACAGTGATTTGTGGCAATATGTGGAACGAGTGCGGGGCGGCAGCTGGGTGGCCAGCAAGAGTTTCCACGCCCAGAGTTAAAAATCCGCGTGTGTGAGCAGAGGTTTGAGAAAGGCCGGCGACATTAATAGTGGCTGGACGGCGCTGTGTACCCAACAGTTGGGAGGCTTTCTCGCTAATAAAATTTAGCATGCTTCCTGAATCAATTAACGCACGAAAGACATAAGCTTGTCCGTTAGAGGTGGTGAGTTTGACAAGAGAAGTACCCAGAAGAACCGTGGTACTAGGGGCGAGGTCTTGATGCAGTGTGCCATGAGCGTGTAGTGTGGTGTGTTCGGCCGGGCTAGGAGGTGAGAGCGCTGTGGTCGCAGGCGAGGGGCGGACAGCAGGTGTAGGTGTTGCACTGCTCTGTGCAGGCCGGCCGCCGTCACGGCCGTTCTCCACAACGGGACGAACGCGGTCCGACGTACTAACACTGGACCGTGTTTGCCGATCAGTGAAGTGTAGCAAGGTATGATGACGACCACGACATGTTCGACACGTGAATTTAGACTGACATTCACTTAATCTGTGCGTCCCCAAACAAGAAGAACAGCGGTTGTGCTGTTTAATAATCCCGTGCCGTTCTTGAGGTGTCTTTTGGCCGAAGCTGGGACAGCCATAAATTTTATGACCGCTCTGATGGCAATAAAAACATGATGGGCCTTGTTTATAGGCCGAGGAGGGTGGAGAGGAAGCCGCTCACAAGCTCACGTTTTTAAGAGACGATTTGGGTTTATCAAATCTGGGTTTTGACCCAAAATAAGAACTTGAAGCGTTCTTGGGGTCCACATTATTGTCATGTAGACTACTGTCCTCAATGTGGCTGCATTCCAGGTTGAGAAACTCAATTATTTGTTCAACCGAGGGCAAAGTATGAAGCTCTTCCTTTTTTCGAAACTGTTCTAGGCGGGTGACCATCCGATTATCAATCTTGCATAATAACAAGGCTGAGAGAAGTGGGTTGTTACTAGTGATGTCATTGTTTAGTGCTTTAAGTGATTGCGTATGTTCGTGAAAAAGATTAAGGAAAGCACGGATATTCTTCACAGATGTGCTGGAGATGACAGGAAGGTCTAGTATTTGATTTAAATGTAGTGTGAGTAGACGCCTAGTATTATGGTAGCGATCCTTCAGCAGCTGATAAGCGATTGCATAATTTTGCTCAGTTATATTTAGCGACTTTATCAGAGAGAGTGGTTCGCCTGAAAGCACGCTCAAGAGATATTGAAATTTCATTACATCGCTTAAGTGCGCATTGTTGTGTACGGCTTGTTCATAAACGTTGATGAACGTACAGAAGTCCAAAGCAGCTCCGTCGAAAGTTTTTAATTCCAATTTCGGTAGCCGGACGTTGACTTGAGGGGAGGCAGGCGGAATAGTTTCGCTTTTATTAGCTTTAGCTTGTCTCTTGGTCTCAATCATAAGCACGTTAGCAGAGACGTAATCAACTAACTCGTCCACGCTCGCTAATGCGGATTGGTTAGGTGTATAGTCGGCATCTACTTTTAATTCCAACTCGTGGCACAAGTCTAATATTGCTGAAAATTCCTGTCTAAGTCTCTGAATAGATTTAGCTCTGACAAGCAACTGCTGAAGTATATTTGGATCGGAAGTCTTCTTAGTTAAATCATAGATACTTTGTATCTGAGAAAAGAGGTGTTCTCGCTTTGCATTGGCCACTTTAAGAGACATCGCCATGTTGAAAGTGTTTGTAGAAAATTAATCAATTTGAGTAAAACTTCAAAGGTGAAAAGTAAACAAAATATTGTCCACTTGAACTGAGACAGTGATAAAAATAGAAACTAAATTATTTTCCTCTGAAGTATTTTCCCCAAGAAATAAGAAGTATCTAAACAATATAATACAATGAAACACAATTTAAAAAATATTTATGATACAATATAAATAAACCTTTTAACACTTTTTGTAAACTTTTATTTTTATTACTATGTACATTTCGAAATCATTGATTTCATCTTAAGGTACCAATTGTTTAGTTTTTGAGGTAAAAACTCAATAATAATGCAATAAGTAGAGTAGGCTCGTATAGGCCTATAATATAGTTTTGTTTTGAGAAAATAAAAATACACTGTTATTATGGAAAAACGTAAACAAGACAAGTTGTTATTAAATAATAAACAACAATTAAGGTTATTGTTGAGCTAAATTCAGCTATAATGTAGCAGAGGCTCTGGAAACATTATGCGCACGTACTACATGTAAACTGTCAGTGGTAAAGTATGGTAGTGTTGTGACAGTAACCATAAACCATGCATACATATGCGTGAGCAATGTTCAAATAGAAATTATAATAAACAATTGTGAGCAGTAAGTAGCTTTTTTTTCTTTTTAAGCTGAGACTAGAATATAGTGTTGACAAAATAAACATTTAATTTTGCAATAAGGGTGCTCGTACGCATAGAGTCCTGCTCAAGGTAAAGTGTCAATAACCAAGATTGTTTATATTTAAGTTCGCGTAACCTGCTTAGAATAATGAGTATTACAAGTAGGGCTGATAACCAAAAAGTATTGAGAAGCGGTAACCATTAAACACAGTAATCAGTTCACCTGTGCTGTAACAGTCTGAAAGCTTGTTTGTCAACAAAACAATGCAGTCGAAAGAGCACCACAGCTGATATGATCAGACGTCACAGCTGATGTGAGTGGAGAGGGGACTGGAAAATCGATATGCACGGACTTTGCAATCGTGAAAGAACCTGAAACCACACTTTGAAATATGCACTATATATATATATATCTTATAAGGGTTGAGATTGCACTGATATTCACCAATGGACTAAAGTTCTTATTATCCGGCCCGCTAAGGACCATGAAAAGAATGAATTTAGGTTATGAGAACCATGAAATAATATTTTAGAAGCTCGATTAAGAAGGACCACTTCACACTAGGCAGTGAAGACGCCGAACACACTGATTTTAACAAGAGTTCACCAGGTTACACATAATGAGTTTATGAACAGTGCATATTCAAATAAAGTGCAGAAAATAAACAGTTACCTTTGTTTTCATGAGAGGTACCTAACTGTTGTCTGCTGTTGTTGAGGGCCAGGTTGTGATCAGTAAGTGTGGAAATAGGCTGCTGTCTTGTAGGCAGGCGTGAAGACGGAAGATGTTCTTCACGGATTCACTCACGCACAATACGACCGCAAACGAATAGTTCATAACACTGTGGCCAGTCCTGTAGAGCACGGTAGACGCGGATGTCCGGGAGCAGAGACGTTCTGGTAGAGATTGCCAATCCAGAGCACTGACTTTAATGTTAATGTAAATGTACAACAAATAGAGATAAACTAATATTTAAATGAGAGAGTAACACATGGGGGAGAGAGTAAGTATGGTCAGCAGTGGCTAGAGAGTACATAAGTGCCCCAGGCGGGACCGAGAGTATAATGAGCAAGCGTGCCTACGTTTGCAAGGTGGGCAATTGAGCCTTGATAAGTCAACCGTTGTGATTGGTTGGTGAGTTGTACAGTAGACAGCTGATTCGGGAAACAATGGTTCATTGGTCTGTCACTGTACGTGAATATTTCAATCCAGTAAGGAATGGTATTGTAGGTTCTAGGCCGCAGAAAGAGATATAGAATTAATGTAGTATATACAGTTTTGTAAATAAAGGCAAATATAGAGTATAAGTTGCACAAAAAATATATACATAATTATTATTCAATAAAAGTAGCCTTTTCATATTAGGCAATAAAAAAACAAGTTATTTACGCAATAATACTTAACAACGCGTATCATCATACGCTAGTAATCACTTCTTTACGAGGACTTAAAGAATGGAAGATCACAATAGAGTATAATATCTGTTTTAGCCTAAATGTTGTGGCATTGTAAGCTAACTAATATAATTATTAATGAAGTAGAGTGCAATTTATATAATAATTATATTATTAAATGAACCAATTAGAGTATGTTGTTTTATTTCTATTCTTTATATAAGAAATAAAAGAACAAGACATTTTATCATGCCTACGCGAGATGCCTGCACATACACTATATGGATAATAGAACAGAATATATAGAGGAATTATAAATATACTAGCATTTATTGGTACATCTATGAGCCCAACCAGCAACACAATACATTTACTGTCTGAAATAGTGGCTTTATGTAATCGTTAAGTATTCATTAGTTGTAGTAATAAATTAAAAACCTAGGTATCACAATTTAGGTACATTTAACAAAACTAAGGTTATTTTAAAGCATAAACCAACTTTTGTCTTGAAAAAATATTAAATTTTGGTAAATATTCATTTGGGATTTTAATTTATAATCAAGTGTTAATAACTCAAAATGCCTGCATCTAACCACGTTAAAAACAACTATTGTCCACTTATTAATTTAAATCAGAAATCGAGAAGAGGAATATTTATATATATTTTTGTCTCCAAATAATATTTATTTCAGTTTTAAACCACAAGGTTAACTCATTAAAATTTACTATTATTATTTCTGAATGTAATTAAATTTGATCTCATCATTTGAAACCATCTTTTCATAAATTAATTACGGTTCTAGCTTTCTTGTAAATGAAATTGTAAATCTTGCAACGCATAATGTCCAAAATTTTAAACGTATACAACTTTCTTGCTTATAGTTTTTAAACGTCAAATAAATGTAAGATGTCACAGAGTATGGCGTTGATCTGTGAAAACCTGATGAACACAACTTCGTTGTAAACATCATAATCCTGAAGGATTTGTGAAAGGAAAACCGTTGAAGTATAAGTTCTGCAATCATGTGTAATACACCATATACCTGAATCAGCATGGTAATTTTATTACTCCTATAATAACGTAAAATTAGAGAAGGCATTTCCTAAAAATGTGGGTAAACAATCCAACGAGTCATAAACTAAATATTATCATACACAAATGTGCAAGATTATGACAACCATCTAAGGCAGTAACCGGGTATGTTCGGAGCTTATTGCCAGACAGGATATCCTTAGTATTCAAGCCAATCCGTCCCAGTATTTAACCACAAAAAAAAAAAAAAAAAAAAACTCAAACGTTAGTCTAGGCCTAATCCCGTAGAAATAAAGCAAATGTAAAGCTTCGGCTGAAGACCAAAAGACCCTACGATCAGAAGCCTGCACTATATTAGTAACTATATTCAGCTGGCAACAAACCTTTCCAGTAGCGGTCCCCAATTCTGGCACCTGTCAAGAACAACATTAGGAACTTGACTTGGCATTAACTCGCTGATAGAGCTTCTTCGACAAAAAAAGGACCGATGGCCCACCATTATGCCCTCTTCCAAATGTGACCAGGGCAGCCTGGGCCGGGTTAACACAAATACAATTCTATCTAACCAGTTTACTGCTCTCTTCAGGGTTGCATTAGTCAATTCCGTGACTGTGTTTTTAAATTTACCAGTCACAAGAATTATCATGTCATCTCATCTGCATACATCTATTGGAAAAGACCACTACTGTTACAGACCTAAACAAGTCGTCCATAACAAGCAGAAAGAACGCCACCCTGAAGAGAGACTTAAGTGGTTCTTTCACCGATCCTTTCACCCCAAATAGTGGGTTTAAAGTTTCTAAATTATTAGTAGGAATTTTTGATCCAAAAATTCCTGTAATGTTGAATATTAAATGTACATGAAAATGTTAGTTATTTAATTCTGGAAATAGAGATTCCGGAAAAAAGTGAGAAAAACTATTACAGTAAGGTGTTAATGTATTAGATTCCAGAGAAATATTTTATCAGTTTCATGGTAAAAAAGGATATTAAATTTATCGATTGTTCCTTGCTTAAAAGTTCTATTGGAATTTTAAACATGATGAGAATTTTTTTCATTATTAGATAACAAAGAAATCAGATCAGTTTTTACGGTTTAATTTTGTAAAACAAATAGTCAAAAAGGTCATTTTATTGTCCACTCTATTGTCCTCTCTACGGAATTACACGTATTTAAAAGGTTTAGAACTAATAAAAATTTGTTCTGACCATTAATAAGTTCTTTATATCCTGATGTGATTAAAATGTTAGTCTCAGAACTAAAACGAATAATAGGCGACTTATAATATGTAATAAATGAAGGAAAACTAAAACTTGCTGGAAAGCACTAAATGTATTGATACTGTTAAGACATTTACATTATAAAGAAGTTATGTACTGGAGTCATTCTGCTATTGCTGTACTTTACGAGGGTGTCATTTAAATTTAGAAGTTCAGCAGACGCATTTGTATACGAATTATTTATTCTAGTTTACCACGACACAGAAGTTAAATTATTATTAGTGATAGCAAGAATACTATTAGAAGATGGAAATTAAATCCAAGTAAGATGTTTGATTACTGCATCATTTTAATTTACCATGTCTTATCTCTTGTACTGTCGATACGTGCTCTGGTGAATGTTTACGTAACTAACGGAATTAGTTAGGAATTTTAGACTATATCTTTTTTTAAAATTATTTGAAACCTTATTTTAAATTATTATGTTTTAGACATCAAGCGTGATATAGTTGTGTATTACTAATGTTAGTCTGGTAATATAAACTATTTTAAAACTAAACATAATATTTAGCCTAACAAAAAGGTCCAAACAGTTGCTCGAAGAGGTACGTTAGAAAATTCTTCTCATAAAATATTAAATATGTATCATAAACCATGCAAAAAAGTTCTAAAACTGCTTTGACGCTCAGAATTTTGAAAGTGATTCAACCCAATTCTCCCTGCACGCTTAGGGTACAGAGAGGATTAAAACAGCCCAAACACAAGTTTAGTAGCTTTCTATAAAGAAAATCAGGGAAAGTCTTTTAAAAATAAAAGGAAATTAAACAAAATAATACATTATATTTGAAACCTCTATTTGCTTTGGAAACAGGTAATCGTTATTTATAAACTTTTCACGAGCTTTGTGTTGTATTTAATAGTCACTAAAACTAAAGTGTAAATTGCTTTGGGTATCAAGAGTCATTATAAGGAGAAGTTGTGGTTACTCAATATTAGAAGTAACTCATCCTTTTAATTCCTGGTCCTCGTCCAGCTTCTGACCATCACATTGTACTACATTTGGTGATTACCTGACGGGCTGCAAGTTGAACGACGTTGGAAATGCTGAAACATACTCGTAATAATATTTAATGATAAAAAACATAGACCTTCTTATAGACAATATTAGACCTTTGTTGTTTCTATGGATATGAAATAATGTTTCAGTGGGAACTGTTAATTATATATCATATGGGTGTCTCATTCTTTTATCTTTTGGCGCCTTTTTATGTCAAGGATACTACTAAAAAGAAATTAATTTCTACTTGTTTGATCTCCAATACTCATGCATTATATAGAGAAACCATATAGTCATAAGTTATTCACTATGATATAATTTTATAACGGTATTTTAGAATGGTTACTTTGTCAATATCTCTCTGGGCATTACCTTTTAGGGTGAAAGATTACTTATGTATTCAGAATGAAAACAAAATATAAGGATTGATAAAGTCAGTCACAGTTATTTTGAGGTTGAGTGGTAGATGTTCACCCTACCTTGTCATGAAAAAATATTAAACTATTGTATATTACAAACGAAAGTATATTTTTAAGTGATGTGGGAAAATATTAAGATATTTATATATTTTTAACTAATAATATCGATTATATTTTTATACTCTTACAGCGAAATTCTAGGGTTACGTGCATTAACTAGTAATTAAAGAATTAGAACATTATAGACCATATTAATCTAAAAACTGATCAACACAATTTAACTAAAATATTAAATATAATAAACAAAAATAATTTAGTTTGGAATATTATTCTTAGACGCCTAGCATAAACAGTTTTTCAACTCAACTTCAATAATTATGCTTCCACAAATTTTTCTATAAAAATTATTTTCGATATAGTTTAGGAAATATTACTCATATTAAACTATAAATCTGTTCAGTACAAATATGCATGAACAATACAAAGTGTGGCGGGAAAGTGGGAGATTTTATTCATAAAATTCTGATTCGATTCTTTTTGTACACTTTGGTACAGACAGAATTATCATCCCAAAACACAAGTATTACCATAAAAAGTATTAACGTAATGCATTGGTTAGGTATAAATCTTTACTAAACGAGAAAACCACGAAATTAAAATGTATAAAAATATAAAATTATATTTACTCATTATCAATTAGATATGTACTGTTCCAGTGTTTGTTGCTGTGATTAATAGTCCGCTAAAACTAGGATGAAAACTGCTTTGGGTACGAGAGATACTGTAAGGAGAACATCAGACCTAAGAATAATAAAACTAACTCGTCCATGTAAGTTTCTGGACCTGGTCTTGGCCATCCGCATCTTATTTTGCTTATTTTTCTCTTCAGTGCTGATTATTTAAATGAATTATGAACAGAGTTTTTTGAAATGTCAAAGAACATAACATTAAATTACATTTGGTATTTCTGTGGATGTTTGTACGTATGTTTTACGTGTTTATCTACTACATTTTAAGTTAACAACATTGCTTCTTTATGCCAACACTACTTAATTACATTAAAGTAAGTTCTGGTTATATGATTCATCATCCATATACATAAAAAAACAAACATATTATTAAAAATATAATTGTACGGTTTATTTCTCTCTTAGATTATGGTGAATATGGTAATACATTATTTTCCAAATACAAAGCCCAGAGACACACTTAAATACGAAACTTTGTACGCTATTGTTTAATTGGTCCTATCTGCAACTGTTATAATACCTTATAAAAAATATACACTATACTCTATTTTATTGAGGTAATTTAAATTTTTATTACGCTTTTAACAATTTTACAATTTAATTTTGCACGTACACAACACTAATACATAACTTGATTCAGGATATTAATCAACAAATATGTTCATCGTGAAGTATCTCGTGTAGATTATATTCATTAGTGATATATCTGCACAATAGAGGAATAGGGAAAACTCTAATTCAAAAAAAGTATAAAGCGTAGATCAATAAAAATTTATATGAAATCAGAACTGAATACGAAAAAATGTAATATTTAAATTGTTTTTGAACGTAAAATATTTATTTTGATTATAAAATCCTTAAGATAGTTTTAATTTTAATCAATTTTAATACAAATCTGACATTTATGGAAAGAGAACGTGTAGGTTAAAGCCGTTGTATATAAATAATATATATTCATATATCCAAAGACTTAAAATGAAATACTGAGACTAAAATTGTGTTGTGTGTAAATCAAAGGGTATACAAATACTGTCTTATAATTACACATCACCATAGCAAATTGCTCAAATTTAAAAAAAGTTATATCTACTGTAAATACTTAAATTTATTTATACTTTTATTATATTTTATACTAACGACGAAGAAGTCTACAGCAGGCTAGGTTAAAACGAGATTAGTGTGCGAAACAGCGTTCCTGTACCGGTACTCGAACTCGGGTTCTTGATAAGCTGACTCAGTAATCACTCAGCTATCAGGTTGATGCTGTCTACTAAACACATTCTGGTAACTATTTATTCACCTTGTGCCCTGTATATGTGAAATTACAGCTAATGAATTATTCTCACAATAGAACATGTTAATGTCTAGAAAGGTTTATTGTTTGAAAGTAGCAATGGAGTTCAGTGAGTCATTAAATGTACGAAACTCTAACGCTTCAATTGTAGAGCAATGAAAGAGGTCTCTGGTGTATATTTCAATAACACATTTATAGAAATAGTGCCTGCGGACTAAGTTTCTTTGCTAAAGTGTTCTATTGAGTTTAACATTTGAGAGGTCTTGTCCTATCCACATACGTAGCAGGTCCCCCTGTGTAGCTGCCATCTAACATTGTATTTCTGTTTTTTTTTTTTTTTTTTATGTTTCTACATGCAGTTTTACAATTATTATTGTATTATTTTACAAACTATTGTATCAGTTTTTAGATAAATTATACTATTTTTGTTAAAGAAATTCTAAAATTATTTATTACATGTTTTAGAATAATGCATTTAAAAATATTAAACATATCATTTGTTTTGTAAGTTATAAATATTGTTTATTAAAGTATAATAGGCAATAAATGAAGTTAATTTCTTTACCAAGCAGACGTTGGTTTTTAAGGACTTCAAATATTTTTAGAATAAAACATTATTAGTTTTCTTTTTTTGCAGAATTATGGTACCAGTGCATGGTTTTCGCAATAGTTCGCTTCAAAATATACCTTAAGCAAGCTGAACATTTGGACTGCATAAATTCCTTTTTTTTGACGTTTGGAGCTAAATTTTATGGCTTCACATCACTTTCAACAGGCTCTTCAGTGTCCGTGTTGTGTATTGAATGCTGTGACGGAGCATAAGATTTATTGTCACTGCAATAAATGGGGGGGGTTTTCTTCTTCAACCTCTTCAATTCAACTAATAATGCAATCTAAATGATTTGTCCTTTAAATAATAATAATAGTCAACTAAAAATTATAAATAGTCAACGATAATGTTTTTTTTATAAAATCACAAATACTCTAATCACAATATCAAACTAAACATAGTGTTGACATTAACATTGCGTGCACTAACACAAGGCACTAACAGCTTCGGTTATGTGCGTAGATGCCGTCTAAAAACTGAACTAACGCAGTCAGTCCCGTGTCGAGATACCAACTAACAAGGCGTGCAGGATAGAATTCCTCCTTCTCTCACAGACACGGATATGGATGAATCAAAACGTGTTTTACGAGGAAAATGTGTCATAAGTCAATGAGGCACTTCTGAACTATCTTAAGGATTTGAAATCTGATAAAAAATGTTCATCAGACAAATTATGTTTGTTAGGTGCCATCTAACAAGGGTATCTCTCATGGGTTCAAAAATGTAGTATGATTTAGTTCAGAACGTTAAACTTAGTTAGGTTGCATACACTAATTTACTTTAATTGTCTCCATTTAGTTTATGAAAATTTCAGAAACTAGTATTGATTTTTTATCAAATATTAAAAACATGCCAAAGTACTCCCTCTCTAATCAACTTTTTCCAATTATTTACAAGCATCTATCTGACTAGATAAAAAACAAAACTTTTAAATATTATATTCTTTACAAAACAAGAATATATTCCTAATTCATAATAAACTAATATAAAAATTCAATTTACATTTTAATTAAGTTTTTTATACATATGAGATTTTCTAGTGATTAGTGCTGTGATTAATAGTCGCTAAAACTAGTTTGACCAAAGATAGAAAGGGCGGAGAGTATTATTTATTATTAATAAAAGAAACTTATCCACGTAGGTCCTGGTCATGGTCCTGCTTCTCACCATCGCATCCTGTTCCTTGTGGTGGTTCTCCCGCTTACTGCGAGTTGAACTACTTTTGAACAAGAAATCTGAACAATTCAACAACATTTTAACACTTTTAGGCTTTTCCTACTCGTTTCCATAGAAATCTATAATGTCAATAAGCAAAGCTGTTGGGCATGTTTCACCTGTTTTATTACCTAAAAATCTGTTCGTCTGTATTAAAAGCGCTTGCATGTCTAAACAAATTCGATGACAGGGGTAATGTCCGAAAACGGTTGAGAGCTTTCTTAAGCCAGGGGATCGTAGGTATTAGAAGGTAATAGAGTACAGAACTTCAGATAAAGTGGAATAACTATTCATTATTTTAAGCTTCTGATATAGGGATCGTGGCTCTCATACATTGAGAGGTTTCTGAGTCCATGAGATTTGTACATCATGGCTTTACCCACAAGCTGATTCTTCAAAAATCTCAGATTCATTCACAAATAATATCCTACTAGAGGCTGGAATATCTTATATGTAAAATTTAATATTCTAAATTGTTTGTTATTGTCATGCACTACAGATATAGAGAAGCTGGGATTTCTTGTTAAGGGAAGTTCTCAGAGGCTAAGATACTCACAAAGGTTCAGCATTCTTACAAAGGGCATGCCATTCTATAGGTAATTAAATATTTTTCTGAGTGCGTTCTTAGTGTTTAGGGTAATCCCACTGTTAAGGTGGTGCTAAAGATGGAGTCTTGTATAAACATGGAAACGGACCGAATATTAAGGCTAATTGGCCCAGAGGATTTAGTTACATTTCACATTGCTTCCTACTCAATTATTAATGATATTTACATGTCAATAATAAACTTGTTTTGAATCCAAGAAATCGTGTGTAATTTTCTATTGACTTGCTAGCATTCATTCATAGGCTGGAGGTTTATTACTTCAAATAGTTTCTAAACACTCCATATTAGTTAAATTGTACGATATCCACTATAAAGGTATTGTATTATTATATCATAAACGATTCAACCGCTTCATCTTATAACTGATAAGTTGGTTCTCCTATTTGGAAAATCTCTGTAAAATTTACTGTAACATGCTAAACACAAGACTGCTATTGATTATTCTAGTATAAAAGCGCATCACGTGACAAAGTGGTGGCGGAGTGAGGTTGGTAAATATCACGGTAACCTAGTGCTTCGTTATCAAAGTGTCATTGGTTAGACTAGAGGTTTTACATTAATCTAATTTAAAATACTTTACACAATTTTGTTTCCAAAATCAGTTTGTATGTAAATTTCGACGTTTTATAACATTATCTCCAAGAATGAATTATTCGGTTACAGCGCAGGAGGTGAGAGCTAATTTGCGTTGTATACTTGCACAATGTGATTTTTATTAAAATTATTAACGAAATTTCTTCTAATAAAGAAATTAAAAAATATATATTCATTAGTTCTTATGGAGGTCAAAAGGTTTTGAAACACGAAATGATTGTTTTCACACATTGTATTTTTAGTTTGAAACATTTAAAATCCACTCTTAGACGCTGAAACAAATGTGATATCCGCACCAGCTAACTATATACAATGAGAGCATTTAATATATTTATCTAGTAATCTGACGGTGACGTGTCTATTTTTTTAATTTTCTGACGGTTTTTTTAAGTGTTTCAAGGCAGAAAAATGTATCTGAAAAACCTTTATCGTGTCATATGTTTAACCTTTTCACAAAATTACACCACACATAGGCTGTCAACGAATTTCTTCTTAGAAAATTCCATAATTTTTTCAAGGACCACCAGGTTATGTGTATATGCAGTGCAATCTTACCTCCTAGACCATCATTAATATATTTGTATTAGATTTACTATTTTTTCACCTGGAACACGTTCCTAGTAGTAAATTAACTGTTACGCTTACAGTGGCAACAGCAATGTATATTTGTACAAAACTAGTTCTTTTGTTTTTCTTATGAATATAATGTTTACGTACACTTGTAAAATCACAGTTAGTTCTAGTTCACACTATAATAATATTCAATAAAATTTCAAATATTTTTAATTGATGCAGTCGTAAAATGTTGCACAGTGTAAAAATATACGAATATAGAGCCATATTTAAGTATTACACAAATCAGCTCGACCATATAATTCCAACCCTGCGAGCAGCGACTGCACTACTGAGCGGTAATACAAGTTTTACCGCATTGTTACGTCCACGGATACTAGACTGTGGTTTCGTCTAATGACTTTTAGTTTTATCTATTTTAAAATTTATTGGTTTGATGTTTTTATTTTAAACAAAGAGATTTTAATTTATCAGTATTCAAGTGATTTGGTAATCTTAAAGCTTTATTCCAACGTACTAAAATAAAAACTTCACGTTCCATAGTGTCCATGAAATATAGATTTTAAATTTTTAGACCTTATAACGTTTTATTGCCTTACCCAACAAAAGTCTTACGATTTAATTTATTTAACTAATATTTACTTAGATATTCCTAGTAATAAATTTTACTCCAGATTCTACAATTGAGTGCTTCTTACAAGGAAGTATAATTTTTGTATGAGATGCCTTGTCTTATGAATCTTTGTTACTGCTTATGTTATTGATATGAAGCTATTAACTGTGATACATATATTTAACAAATTTGTTACATAATATATTCTGAAAAGTTTCTGCATTCTCTACCAAGTGCCTTTCCTGATATCTACCAAGTTTCCTATAGAATAAGTTTCCTACTTCAGCACCTTTGTAAGTTTGAATGTAACTCAACAACAACGCAGTATCACGTGTCACGTGACAGGCCTCGCTGAGGTTACAAGCACAATGTCTTAACTATAACTCGTTTTATAACTAGTTTAATTCTCAAGGTGGCCTATGGGCAAATAAACAGACATTCATATAAAACACAAATCGCTGCAAAAACCATATTAATTCAAAATCTATGATTTGAAATGCACTATCATGAAGAAATTTTTTTTTAATATACAAACAATATGTTTCACGAAGAAATTAATTTTTCCAGAGTAAATCTGTCTTAACTTATTTTTCCACCACGTGGTAAACTGAAAACTTTAGGTTCAACAAGTGTGTGATGTGTTGTAGTTTCATCTGATATAGTTACAATGAAATTAAACTATTCTTAAACTAGCACATAAAATCAGTAATGAAAATTTCGAGCGTCACTAATTTTTGTAAGACTAAACTTTAGAGGTATAACTCGCGGCAATATGTTCTCATAGGTATGACCATTAAATTAGAATTCGCATCAATCTACCCTTACATTAAAATTTTCCACCGAATTCCTAACGGGACATCTATGTTCGATGGTAAAGTGCTACTGATTGCATCAAAAAGTTAGATTTTATGCCATACGTCGCAGTAGAAACTTTTATGTTTGTACGTTTACTAGAACAGAAAATATAAGCCCTTTCAAGACTTCTCAGTACTCCTGTAAAAATCGGTTCATTTTTAAAAGCGCGGACAAACAGAAAAACGGACAGACAGACAGACAGTGACAGGCTTCGCTCAAGCTCAGGCAATTATTTTTTTTCAACACAAATAAATTCCAGGAATACGATTGGTAATATAAGGACTCAGAGCTGAACGCAATGGCTACCAGATTTTATGGGTTCAAAGTATCGCATTTCTCAGCACAAGACAATAGTAGCCATAATGATACATTTTACTTTTATACCATGTCTATTTATATAAAAACAAACAATATTTAGAACTGTTACAGTTTTGTTTTGAAAATTTCATTAGTTCATATTATTTTATATTTGTTTATAAAAGATTAATAAATAACTATAGGAGTTTAAACCACATATGTACACACACACACACAGGAATCCATACAACAAGAAGAACATATACCCATACAATTTTGATAACTTACTATAAACATATATAAATTAATAGATTTTAAAATTAATAAGAACTGGCAACCTATTTTAGAGTTAAAATTAACATAAAACAAATTAGCATACATATAAGATAGAAATACATAAGCTATTGTAAAATTGAATCATCAGATAAAATAAAGTAAATTCTTAAGGCCAAATACCACAGAATAAATTAAATCTTAATATCAAGGAGATTGTTATGCAAAGTAAGTTTACAACACCTGGAGTTCAAAAGTGAATTTAGATCAGCTGGTGACTTTACAATAATGGAATTTTATTCTTTTAAATGATGCCTTAATATGAGACTGAGAAGAAGCTTTTCTCATCAAAGTTAATAAACATTCGAGTTATTAAATACATTAATACTTTTATTATTTGTATTAAATTTGTGAATCTCAATTTTTGAATCCAAGAACAGAAAAGACATGTACTAGATGATGAACACTTGAATATTGGATGGCAACCAGAACTCTCAGATCTGCAAGGATTACTACTACCAGCATTAAATCTACACTAAACCGACAAAGGTGATTGGAAGATGAATAATTGTCAATAGAACATACAAAGTAAAACTGGATTTGAACTCAAGTAAGATCTACCCAATTTAAGATTCCAAATCTTTCAAAATTCAAAACTTATTTTTGTATAAATTCAAATTTAACATGTACCACAATTTTTTCTATGTTGGATATAATTTTTCTTATGTGCCCATAGCAGTATAATCCACGAAACCCTGTATGTGACAAATAAACTCAATAACAATAATTGTAAATCAAACGTTTATTTATTAATATCAATAGCTAGTTAATCGAGGGCAAAGAATGGGTTAATAAATAATATAAAGCAAATAATGAATAAACTTTAAACATTTCTGGTCAAGTTTTAATATATTTTTATTTCTGTAATATGGCCTGTAATAATTGTAGGAGAAGTTAAAAGTGCAATGTTTTGTATACTACGTAAATTAGGTACGTAAAAGCTACAATCTGAAAAATCAATTTTTTTTTTGTAAATAAACAAATTAGCAATACCGTAAACGGTCATATCGATAAAGATTCCAGGCTAATAAGTCTTACAGTAATATATTTGACACATACAGCCATAATCTAATAAGGGAACAAATCTTTAGTATAGGGTTTATTCAAATGTTTATACGGTAAGTACTCATATTAGTGTATAATCCAATAACATGTATTTTGTTAAATTTTTGGTACTACATATGACTAATTAAAAGCGAAATTTCAAGTAGAGGTACCTGTTTTCAGAGCATAAATGATTGTACACCGCTTGACACTATAGGTTTTTGGTACAGAGAGGTTGAAATACAGCACAAAACACAGGTTCTGTACAAAACTTACCATAGAATGCTACAACTATAATAGAAACTCAAGAAAAAAATCTGTATAACATGTTTAAATGCTCTGGTACTTTGTGATGTATAAATATTCGTTAAAACTAAGACCTAAAACTGTTTTAGGTAACAAGTGATATTGAAATCGTAAACTGTGATTTTTAAGTAATGAAAATTACCTCATCCATGTAAGTCCTGGGTCCTGGTCGTGCTTCTGGCCATCAAATAGTGTTCCTGACGCAACTTCCGCGACTAGTTGTGAGTTGGACGAAGATTAAAAACAGTGCGACATTTCACTTTCAAATTATTAACAAAAACATTAAATTATATACTTACGTTGTTTCCATGGATATTAAATAATATGGTATGCAACCCTGCTACGTGGTTTACACCTGCTTTTTTATATTGGTAACGTCACGACTACTACTAATATTAAACCCATTTCTTGTTACGCCAACACAAACATTGTAAGAAGGCAAACGTTTAAATAAAACACTACAGCATAAGTTATAATATAATTTTTCTCTGCCTCCAAATACGTGCTACATTAATATTTATCATCATATTATTAAAGATTTTAGAAATAATAAATTATAAGAACGCAACAAAAGCACGCCCGTGCGTGTGTGTACGATTAGACTAACGTGCAATATTGTTCATGGTGAGCCATCAGCAATACCGGGACTTAAATACTAAAATAAAATTTTTATTATAGTGGATACTGCTTTCCGTTTCACATGCCAATGCTACACTTTGTATTCTGACAAATTCCTCAGATTAATAAAACAAAGATATTAAAAGATTTCAATGCATTTAAATTTTAAAACAAAAGTTTAAAATTTTGAAAACTACAATTAAAAACGGAAACATTGCTTTTAAAATACAACATATTTTTAAGGTTTTTTGCATATATAGGTACAATGATACATTAACATTCATACATGATACATCAATTGTAGCCAAATAATGAAATGTTATTTTAATGAATTCCAGCACAAAATTAAAAATTAGAATGAACAGCCATCCCTACAAGAACGGGTTTAAAGCAGCACCAATTTGATTGCGTGTTCTATTAAGTATTGTCTAATGTTTTGCATGGTCATTTTTGACTAAGTAATAAGCATGGGATTTTTATAATTTACAAATAATTTATTGATCACTGCCCTTTAATGAATGTCAATTAAAAACATGGGTAAGAGATCCAATATACAAGTATGAAGCATCTTGAACCTAAAATGAGAAAATATACTACCGACAAAATTGTTAAACGGTAAGAATTTTTTTTGTCCTAAAAACAGATTATTAAGGGGTATTTCATATATGTGTATTTAGCGTAGAATACGGCACATAGTATATAATACATTAATGCACACGTGTTTCCGGCTATATAAGTACTTCTGAGGATGAACAACATTTATTGCCTTGGGGTGTTTAAATAAGGAATTCGTTGAGAATTCGTTATCTTATAACAGTCATAAGATGCAATTTAAAATTGTATTAGCTCATAAATCTTTTGAAGGGATAGACTAATCTATAGCAAGAGAGAAAAAACGTCGTTAAATTTGTTGTATATAAATAATATATACTCATTCAAAAAACTTAAAATAAGCTACTGAGATTAAATTTTTTTTATGTAAGTCAAAGGATATACAAATATTTTCTTATACTTTAAAGATCACAATAACAAATTGATCAAATTAAAAAAAGTTGTTTTTACTGTAAATACTTGAAATTATTTATACTGTTACTAAGAAAGAAGTCTACAGAAGGCTAGATCAAGACGAGTTTTAACGTGCGAAACAGCGTTCCCTTACCGGTACTGCCTCGAGCTCGGGCCCTGCAGTTGATAAGCTAACGCAATAATCACTTAGCTACCAGGATGGTTGAAAGATGTCTACTCAACACGTTATGGAAACTATTTCTTCACTTGGTGTACTTTACATGTGAAAGTACAGCTATTTAATTTTTCTCACAATAGCAAATGTGAATCTAGGTGTCTAGGAAGGTTTATTGTTTGAAAGTTACAATGGAGTCCAGTGAGTCATTGAATGTATGAAAAATCTACGCCTTCAACTGTAGACCAATGAAAGAGATCTCTGGTGTAAATATAAATAACGCATTTATAGAAGTAAAGCCTGTAGATTAAGTTTCTTTTGCTAAAGTTTTCTATCGAGTTTATCTTGTGAGTGGTCCCGTCCAATCCACATACGTAGAAGGTTCCATGTACAGCTGCCATCTAACATTGATTGATTGATTTGTGTTTCTTACTAATGCTATTTTGAAAATTCTTAAGGGTTTTGTATAATTTTTTTGATGAATTATAGTTTTTGTTTGTAAAGAAATCATAAAATTATTTTATTACACGTTTTCTTATAATGCATTTTAAAATTTAAAAACATATTTGTTTTGTAAATTATAAATATAGTTTATTAAAGTATAATAGGCAATAAGTTAAGTAAATTTTTTACCATCCAAACATTTGTTTTTAAAGACTATAAATATGGTAAGAAAAAAACCGTTCTCATTTTTCTTATTTTGCACAGTTTATGGCACCAGTGCATGGTTTTAGAAATATTTTACCAATTAGTATTTAACTTTGGTTAAATATTATTTTTACGAAAATATACATTAAGCAAGCTAAACATTTGAACAGCATAAATTATTAAATAAATAATTTTCTGACAGATCAGTAACAACACAAGTGATGTAAGGTTATTGTCCGTCGAATGCTCTAATATGGGAGCATTAGATTTATTATCACTGCAATAAATGGGGGAACAATCTTCTTTAACCTTTTCAATTCAACTAAGAATAATGCTATCCAAATATTTTTGTCATTTAAAATTATAATAATAACAAGTATAGTAAAAAAATGTTTGTTACAAACACACACTCTAATCACAATATCGAACTAAACATAGTGTTGACACTGACACGCGTGTGCTGCAGTAACACAAAAACACTAACGGCATTGGTCCACGTGCGTAGATGCCGTCCAAACATAGCGCGCAGGGTGGAATTCCCCCTCCTCTCACAGACACGGATATGGATGAATCAACTGTTTTATGGAAAAAATAATGTCATACAGTTATTGAGGCACTTTTGAAGAAGCGGAATAATTTAGAATTTGATAAAAAATTTTCATCAGAACCCACTATGTTTGTTAGGTGCCATCTAACAAAGGGTATCTCTCACGGGTTCGATAATTTTACGTGATTTAGTTAAGAATGTTAAACTTAGTTACCCTAGCGTACACTAAATTTATTTTAATTGTCTATATTTGGCTTATGAAAATTTCAGAATGATTGCTGTTAATTATAAGTAACAAAGTATTGATTTTTATCAAGTATTGGAAGACAGGCCCAACTATCTCTCTCCTAATCACCTTTTTCAAAAACTTTATCATATTTAACAAAACGAAGAATGGATACCTAACTCAACCATCAACAATTATAATCTTTCTGTTTTATTTTAATTGTTTTTCAAACATATCAGATTTTCTAGTGACTAGTGTTATGATTAATAGTTCGCTAAACTAGGATGTAAACCACTTTGGGTAACATGATATAGAAAGAGCGGAAGCTGATATTTCTAAATAATAAAAGAAACTTACCCATGTAGGTCCTTGTCCTGGTCCTGCTCCTCCCCATCGCATCCTGTTCCTGGTGGTGGTACTCAGGCTTACTGCGAATAGGTACTTTTGAAAAAGGAAGCTGAAACTATCAAAACAAATTAAAATACCTCCAACATTTTCCTTGTTGTTTCCATGGGACATCTATAATAATTTAAAAAAGCATTGCTATGAAGTATGTTTCACCTGTTTTTATTAGCTGAGGACATTTTCATATGCATTACAATAATTGCACGTCTAAAAAATGTAATACAGATCAGATCTTCAGATAATGTGGTACAATATTCATAAAAATTTTTCTTTAGTAAATTTGGACACGATGGCCTTACCCACATACTGGTCTTTTTAAAATCTCAGACTCATTAAAAAAATAAGATGGGCGCCAGAGTCTTGTATACCCTATTAATCAAAATGTAATATTCGATGTATATGGTAATAATATATGCTGAAGCATTTTCTCGAGAAAATCAGTGTTTCCTAGATGCTGGGAGTTCTAGGTGTCAGAGGATAAGATACTCACAAAGGTTCAGAATGTATGCCATTCCACAGCTAAAGATTTAACAGAGAGCTGTCTTACAGTGATTACGATACCCCAGTGTAAATATGGAGGCTTATATAATCATGGAAACAGAATGAATCTAAAGGCCAATTGGCCTAGAGGTTTAAGTTACATTTTGCAGACATTCTCCCCACTCAATAATTTATAATACCATGATGATATTTTCATGTCAATAATAAAACTTGTTTTTGTATCCAATAAATCTTGTACCAATTTCTATTGACTCGCAAGTATTCGCTCACTGGCTGGAGGTTTAATACTTTGAATAATTTCGAACCACTCCATCTTAGTTTAAATTATACTCTATCTACTATAAAGTTATTATTTATATCTCATAAAATGTTTAATTACTAAACTTTACTGTAACACCCTTAACACAAAACCGCTCCTGAGTATCCTCGTGTAAAAGCGCATCATGTGACAAAGTGGTGGCGGAGCGAGGTTTGGTAAATGTCACGGTAACCTAGCTCTTCGTTATCACAATGTCAAAGGTTTTAAACTTGAGGTTTTAAATTAGTCCAACTTAAAATATGTTATTATAGTTTTTTTTGTTTTCAAAATCATTATTTATGTAAATGTCGACGTGGTATAACATTAGCTCAAATAATTAATTATTCGGTCATAGCAAAGAAGGTGAGGGCTAATTTGTATTGTTTACATACACAATCTGATTAGTATTAAATTTGATAGTGACATTTCCTCTAAGAAAGAACTCGAGCAATATCTTCACTAGTTCTGATGGAGGCCAAAAATGGGAGAGTATAACAAGGGTTTAAAACATGAAATAAGTTATTTTTTACACTTTATATGTTTGGTTTAACACGTTTAAAAATCAACATTAAGACAGAAAATAAATGTTATATTTCCACACCAGCTAACCACGTACAATAGAAGTATTTAATTTATTAATGTAGTTTTCTGACGGTTATTCTATGTTTTATGTATCTGATGGTCGGATTAAAATGTATCAAAAACCCGAAGAAATACACCTGAACTCACACCAAACATGAAACTTTTTTCTTAAACAGGTTAAGTGTGTAAATAATGTAAGTTGGATGTTACCTCCAAGACCATCATAAATAGATTTGTATTAGATTCACTATTTTTTTAATTCACCTGGAACACGTGCCTAGTAAATTAACACTTGTGCTCACAAGTGCAACAAACAATGAACATTATTGCGAACAAATAGGTTTTTCAATATTTTCTTATGAATATCATGTTTACGTTTAATTGTAAAGCACATTTAGTTCTAGTTCATAATACATTAATATTAAAAATTAACTGCAAAATAATTTTTAATTGATGCAGTCGTAAAATGTTGCCACAGTGTAAAAAAATTCCAATGGTAGAGCCGTCATTAGGTCTTACCACATATCAGCCCAACCGCGTAATCTCAACCCTGCGTGCAGCAGCTGCTCTACCGATTATTTTCAACAGAGAGATTTTAAATTACCAGTATTCAAGGGATTTGGGAATCTAAAAGATTTATTCAACGTCACGTTTTTAGTGTCCTAGTTTCCATGAAATATAGATTATAATTTAAAAAATTTTTACACCTTATTACTTTTTAATGCCGAACCAAACCAAGTTCTTGCGATTTTCTAAAATGTAACATTATCTCTGCAAACTCTTTTATATATATATAATATATATATATATATATATATATATATATATATATATATATATGTGTGTGTGTGTGTGTGTGTGTGTATAGGATAACCGGAATTCCGATTACAAGGGAAGGGATATTGAATTTTTTATAATTAATAATAATTTCCTTCTATGTATCAACCTACATCGGGATCTAACTTATTTGAAAAGAAATGCGATTAAATCACTAAAACACACAATTTTATAAATGGTATCGATAGAGACATAACTATACCGTAATTCCGATACAATTATGGATTCAGTTGAATACAGTATGGAATATGAATAAACCTCACTTTATGATACTATATAAAAACTCATGATACTTTGTGTAAACTCCTTTTCTTATTATTACCATGGGATTCAACTAAACAGTTACATCTCTTTTGCTATTATAATAGAAATATAAACAGTATTTTCTTACAATAAAATCTAAAATGCTATTTAATTTTTAATATTTTAATTTTTGTCTCATACGTATAATGTATAATTTATTGCCTATACAGGATATATATTTATCCTAGATGGAATTATCGGGTAAACACATCTTTATTTGAATAAAAATTAGAATATTGTTATCTCTTGCGTACACGTATGAGATCATTAGTGGTTTTTGACTGATTTCATAGTATATGTTTACAAATTTATATATATATATATATATTTATAAATATATATATATATGTTAGATGTAAAAATAATTGATGTATTCAATGTGGATACTGGCTTTATCTCCTATACAGTGTGACACTGTCACAGACTTGACTGTTTGGGAATCTGTAGACATGTTCGTCTAAAGAGATCCAAAAATGTCGGCGAGCAAGAAGCTCAAAACGAACTCTTTGTTCTATTTGCACATCTAAGACCCCTAGACTACAAAATAGAGTGCGATATAGGTCAAGATGTATTAGAATTATCTCATTAAGTACATATTAGAATGCCCTACCATGTTTAAAAGGACCCAATACCAAACGCGTTGGAGCTACCAAATTTTCTAGTATTTTAAAGTAGCCATGGTGGAAAAGATGGATTCAACGTTAATGTTAAGTTTAGCTACAGTTAAGTGCCAGCCCCGGAAATCTGTGCCTGTAATGTTATTTTGAAGAGATCCAAAAAGAATCGGCGACGAAGAAGCTCAAAACAAACAGTCTGCATCAGTTTAAGACGCTGCACTAAAGGGAAGGTGACTGGAGCTGAATGCTATACAAAGGATCTTAACTTGATCGTAGTCTTGTAAAAGCGTATCATGTGAAAAAGTAGTTGTGATGGAGTGGAGTTGTTAAAATCCAAGTTAGCTAAAGCGCTTATTTCTAAACTTCAAAAGCTCTTGATGTTTTGTTTATGATTTTTGTAAGGCCATCACGTTCTCTTTTTAAATTATAATAAAACTAATTAAATGTTAAATACAATACCTGCATGAATAAACTATTCCTATATTAATCGATCATTACGTCCTACTCTTAAACACGTCTGAAATAATAGACTTAATTTTCTAACATAAAAATTACAAATTGCCAATTATAAAAAGTGCAAGTACAAATTTAAAAGTAAAAAACTTTGTTTACATCTTGAAAATATAAGATAAAGTATTTTAAATTACAGTGGAAACATAATTTAATTTGCATATTTATCCAAGTTACTCCTTCCCTTAAAATAATTTAATTGCTGCAGTCATTAAATATGGGGCCCCTCTGCAGATTTTGCAGAAGGAAGTTCTCGTTTAAATCTCGCAGACGTCAGTTCAAGCGTATCGTTAACCTGTGAACCGTGGCTCATCTGAGTGCGGTATTACGGGCCATTTATTTCCACGACTAAAATGTTTTATTGAAAATTCCTTCAAAATTGATATTTTAATATTATTTATAGTTTTATTTAACATATAAAACGAACCATCTATAAAAACTGTGGTGCTTTGAATTACTTGTGATTCCCGAAATTATTTTTTAAAAGGGATATATAAAATTTTTAGGAAAATGTTAGTATAATTACTATTGCAATTAACGCTTTTAAGGTTTTATAATAGATTTTTTGGGTAAGTTTTTCACATGAAATCTAAAAACAATGAGATAAATTACATTTTTGATGATGCCATTAAGGATCTACGCGTATTTAGGGAAATTTCGTAAACTATGTAATCATGTCCAAATAAAACTAGAGTTAAATATGTACAATTTTTAGAGTAAATTGGTTTAAAGGTTTAGACATCCGGAACTGAAATTAAACTCTAATATGGTTTTAGAATATCACTAGCTATCAAAAAAGATTCCTCGAGACATTAATGTGTTTTCTATAAAAAAAAAAACAAAAAAGCATTGCCTCCACTATTTTGTCATTTACTTACTTTAAAAATGTCATGTCGTCATCTTTTTCAGTTTTTATTTGACCTGAGTATTACTAGGATTATGAGAAAAGCTATCAAGTAATCTTTTAGTGCTTCTTATCAAATTATCTGGATCACAGTCAGTGAAATACAAAGTAAATTGTTACTGCCGTCAGGAATGTTATATTAAAGATCTATTTGTACATTTTACATAAAAAATTATTTCATCCCCGAAAAACAGATACTCAGTATTTTCAATTATATATTTAATATTTTTTACTGCTTCTTTAGAAATAAATAAACTCTCGCGCAAAATTATTGGCTGAACGTTAGTGAAGCATTATAATTGGGGTGGTTGATATATTTATGTTTTGCATATCTCTACGCAGGACATTTATAAGGCAAATTTAAATATCGAATTGAATTTTTTAATTTAACTTTAACATGGACCAGTTTGAGTTGCATGAAGGCAACGTTTGGTATGGCGTATTCCTAACTTTTTATACTTAAGATTAAAAAAAAAAACAACATTGCAATATTTATGGCCAACCTGCAATATCAAGGGGTTTAAAACGTCCTCTTTGAATAGTAAAGTAATTTTGTTAATTATTTATTGAATTTTCCTAGTAATTATAAATTGGACCTACTTTCTCATTATTTGTATATGGAAAAGTCACACTCAGGTCGCTGCTCTTTTTTTTAAAAAACATTGTAATCACAGTCACAAAAATAACACAAAAGTTTGAATTTGTATAAAGTTTATAGCTTGTAGACATAATAACTTTGAATAAACACTAATTTCATAACAGTAAACTAAATTATACTGTTGTATCATTTAATACTAATAACGTTGTGTCTAGTGTAAAGTTTTTAATTATTTTGTTTTTTTTTTCAGTAAGGTAAAGCGAGGAGAGATTGCGCACAATTCAAAATATCTAAATAAACGAAAAAATTTTTAGTTGATTATATACAATTTTTTTAGTGTTATATTTACATTGTATGGTTGTCTTATTCTCTGTAATTTTTCCAGAATTTATATTATGTTAATAACGAAATAAATAAAAAAATCGTTAAAATGTGTTTTTGCGCAATCTTCCTCGTAGGTAGGTGAGTTTGCGCACATGGGTAGGATGAGATTGTTTATGGGAAATAAACTACTGCAAATCACACTTTAAACATATTTAATTAATGTAAACTAATGAAACCTTCAAACTTGATGTAAGAAATTGAAAAATTAAACATTTTAACTTGGGCACATTTTAAAAAAAATTATTTTACATAATAGAGCATTAAAATCATTTTTTTTGACGTTTTTCACGGCGTCCACAGTCAATGCACTTTCCTTCATAAATTGTACAGCTCTCGTGCATCCATCTTCCACAGAACCATGCACTTGATCCAGTCAGATGTCGAAGTAGTCCCTGATATAGTTCAAGGACACTCTGTACATCATCATCTTCATTATCGCTGACATGATCGGAAAGAAGTTCAATGCTGCGTCATCTTCCTCAGATGTAGAAGATTGCCAAACATCAACCGTTTCTTTGTTTTAAGTCCTTTTTTTTGTATCTTGCAAGATTTTGGTTGTTCTTTCCATGCAGGTTTCTTATTTTCATCTGGTCGCTTTTTCTTGTTTGATGCTAACTCTTTTTTTTATCTTGATTTTGGTTATGTTTATTTGGATCTGTAACATTCATGGCACTTTGCTTCCTTTTTGATTTTGAAGGCTCCAAACTTTTAGGAATCGGTGAAAGTTTTTGTAAAACTTTTGTTGGAGTTTCTTACAGATGCGGCTGAACATTGTCTTGAGGTTGATGGTTCAGATTGGAGGGATTAAATGATTTGATTGAGATGATTGGATTTGAAATAGGTGGTTCAGTGTTTTCAGATACTGGATTTATTAACTGATGTCAAGGGTTTGGGTTTGGTGTGTTGTGGGATCCCAAGG
>NW_025777191.1:0-73163 GCF_021130785.1 Homalodisca vitripennis
GTAACTTCGCCAATTAATAATAAGGAATAAGAATAAGGAAAGTCTTCAAATAACCTGATATAAATTATTACCTCGAGATCTGAGTGAATAAAAGATCTACAGTAGTTTTGATGTACGTTCTTAACAATACTGACTGCCTGATCACTCTAAAGTTGTGAAAAAATAACTTTTAGAGCTAAGATTATCGAAGAGAGTTTTCGTTTAGTTTCATTTACATAAAACATATTTGCCATTTGTCTAGGCAGAGAAGAATTATCATTTGAGTGTTATATTTAAGTGTAATAGTAACACGTCGCTATAAATAATAATTTAAAACGGTTTTTTAAGACGTTCTGTCCATTTACAGAGATAGTTTTGAAGGACACATTTGCATCAATTTCCTACGATATTATAATTAAAGAATGTTTAGTTTAATATACAGAAACTTTGATAAATATTCAAGATTTTAAATCGTAAAAAATTTATAATAATTGGTGACCATAACTTGACACGTTACATTTCCTACAGTTAATGATGAAATACTGCATATATTACACTTAGTAAATACAGAATAGTAACGTTGTCAGGCAAATATATGTCAATGACTTCATGAGTAAACATAAGAAAAATTTGAAGAAATGAATGGCGTAAACTAGCTTCAAATTGCATAGACCTTACTTGCGTAAACGAGATTAAACATAGCCTATATGCAACTTACTGGCCAAAACGATAATTAATTTAGGTAGATCTAACAGGTTTATACAAGATTTAAAGTAGGTAGAAACGTATAATATAACGTCTATAACTGGAAACTAAATACATTTTGTGTAAAATACTTTAGTTTAATTATAAGAAATTGCATAATTTAAAATAACTATTTAAAATAGAAATATAAAATAGTTCTGTGAAGGATACCAATGTTTGTTTGCAATACGATACTTATTAAAACAAGGTAGGCTGTATAAGTCATATTTTTATCACTAGATGAAACGTAAATATCATTGATGAATTAATACAAATGAATCAACTTGAGAGCATCAACTGTTTATGTCAAAGTAATGATGGTGATATTGGCAATATAACGAAATGATGACACCATGAACAAATTTGGGCAGTAAAATAGTAATAATCTGCTTCCAACAGTTAAACACATCAGAAGTGTCAATCTTTGTGTCACAGATATGATATATTTTGAATTTGTTGATATTGTTAAACATACGGGATTTTATTTAGTTGTAATAAAAAATTAACTTATTAATTTGAGTTTTGAGTAATAAAATTTTCACGCCAATTTCTAATGGTTTTGAAATATTGCCTTAGAACAGAAATTGAGAACAGACATGTGTTATTAAATTGTTTGTAAGTCAGATTGGATAACAACACTGAGAAAATGAAACATGGCTGATATTTACTCATCAGGGATATACATTTTATAATGAGTGTGTTGAGCACAAAGCTGTCAGCTGCTCCACAGATCAGTCATAGTTGCTTTTTATTTGTTAGGGATATAGCTAACTGCGACAAGCTGCTTACGGTAAATTTTGAGCATTTGGGATGCATACAGCTGTCAGCCGCCCACGGCACAGTCAAAGTAGTGCAGTCATTGAAGCGAAAAATACGGTCTTACCTCCGAATTTTTTTACTGTGAACCGATTTGCATGAAATTTTGGATTTAGGCTCATCTTACCCTTAACTTCAAAAGTGAAAATGATCTGAAACTCCGCCTATTATTTTTAAAGGGGTGTAAACAACCCTTTAATGGAAAAATCGACATTGAGCCATTTTATCGCTAGAAAACATGTTTAATAGTAAGTGGTGAAATTTAAAGTGTTTTATAACACAATTACCTCATATTAAAATCATTTTCAACCCCTTGAACATCTTACAACCCTTGCAAACAACCCCTAAATTGAAAAAATCACAAAAAAAAATACTTTGGTATGATGTAAAAAGGATGTAAGTATAGAGTTAGTAAGATTTTATATTTTCTATAATAATTATCAAATTTTTAACCCCCTTTCACCCTTTAAAAGTACCCCTTGATAAAAAAATTGTTAAAAATTTATTTGTATAAAATGAAAAGGATTTAAATATTATTCCACACTCTCGAAAATGATTATCATATTCTTAAGCTTTTCTACCCTTAAAACTACCCCTAAATTAAAACAGTAAATATATATGATTACATATTATTTAAAAATAATTTAATTTAGAGTAAAAAATTGCCATTTATTGGGAAAATATTTACAAATTATACAAAATTTACTCAAATGTGTTATATATAGCATATAAGAAAGTTGGTATGTATTCATGCCTACGTTTCCAAAATATATGAGCCATATTATGTATATATATACACATTAAAATAGGTTTGGGTCTCTATTATACTGCGTACTTTCACATTGCTCCAAATATTCACAGTCCGAAATTTTCAGTTACTAAGTAGAAAAAAATATGATAAGTTTTTTGACCATAACTCCTTCAATTTTCATGCTATCACAATTTATAAAAAACCATTGTAAAGTTAATTAAGAGACCTACAACATCCTTCATTGCAATATATAGTAAAACACCTTTTTCTCAAACAATGAAGGGTTAAAGGGCTTAAGAGAGGCTGTGATTACGCTGCCACGCGCTCTTTAAACAATCATATTTCCGTCAATTCTTGTTTTACAGAAAAATAAAAAAATCCAAATTGTTTGTCAGACAATATAACCTACATTTTTCATACTTACACTTTTTATTCGTATGTGTCGTCATTTTTTGAGATATTAAGAAAAAAGGTGGTTTTTTAAAAATTTGAAATTTTTTTTTAATTGTGACTTTTTTTGAAAAATATGTGTCCTGAAAAAGCAGTCCCCCCCCAAACTGATACAATCTATTAAACTCTTCATAATAAAGTTGATTCTAGGCGGAATACGATTAATTTTAATTTTGGTAGAAATGGCACTTATGAAACCCATTGATTTAAAAAGAAAAAAACATTTAGATGCTCCTCTTATTTGCAATAAAGCTCACTTATTTTACGTGCAAAAAGACTTTTAATAGTGCTCATTTTAAAGCTTATTTCAAGCACTATAAAACTCTTTTTTTTTTAGAATGCCTAAAATGCAATCTGCTCGCCGCTAGATGGCATTGACCACATCGATTTAAATTTCAGACAAAATAAAAAAACGGCTTTGATTTTTTAATATCTAGCTTTAATATTGCACTTAGAATACTTATAAAAAACAAAATTGTTCATTGGTTTACCTGCTACAATTGTGTTCCTTATATAATTTTCGATTTTAAACGTATATTTTTTGGAGATATTTGCAAAAAACCGATGAAAAAACGTGTGAAAACAATTGCGAATTTTTCAATTGCAATAACTTGAAAAGTATTGAATTTTTCGGAAAAACGTTATAGATGATTTTTTGCTTAAAATTAGGCTTTCTATCGATATCCGAGGTTATTTTGAAAAAAATAAATTCACTTCCCGAGAAGGGGGTGGCAACCACCCCCAGGGGTGGTTGCGGAGTTCAAATCATTTTCACTTTTGAAGTTAAGGTTAAGATGAACCTAATTCCAAAAATTTTATGCAATTCGGTTCACAGTAAAAAATTTTTTTTTTTTTTTTTTTTTTTTTTCTTTTTTTTTTTTTTCTTTATTCGGACCAACAATGCTTCAATGACTGCACTAAAGTTGCTTGTTATTTGTTGTTGTCAGAGGAGCTGGTAATTTTAATAGGCTTTTGTTATTTTTTTGGCTCTTATATTTATTCAAAATTTGGCCTTCCTGTTAAAAGAAATCTCCGTATTACTCAAAATGTTATACTTCAAAATACTTAATTCATAGATTTATTTCTTTTTTAGGAATTCATTAGAAACACAACTACTTAATAAGGGATTTAGCGTAGGATTCAGATGGTGTTTTTCAACTAAAGTGTCTGTTTCACTTCCCTGTTCAAGACAGTCTCACAGACTATTACATCGTGACTACAATTAGACCATCGTAGGTAATATCTCTGAAATTTGGATTTGGATTATAATTAAACAATATTTGCAAATGATACAAAAGTATACAATCCTTCTTCAAAATGTGCCTGTTATCAGTGAAACTACTAAGAAAGATCAAGAATTACTTTAACGAATTACTTGGGCATAATAAAATATAAAAAGAGTAAACAATTTTAATAACTTGTATATCGTATAATTATGACTTCGTGTTGCTTGTAAACCCACTCAATATTCCAATCATAAACATATTTTCGATCAGACGAAAAGTGTGTGGTTGACAAGCCAGTGAAGTACGAAAACCTGAGGCTTATACTGACATCCAATCACAATCGTGCTTTGAATTTGAACACAAAAGTCACTGCCGTCTTGACAAGTGGGACAGGTTTAAATATATCTGATTACTCTTACATTCTTTAGTCATATTCTACAGTGTATAATCAACTAGAACGATTTTCTTCTTACGGATTGCAATACAACAATGTTAAATATTTGTTTAAGATGTTATGAAATTATTTTACTCTTGTAATTACAAATGTTTAACCATAACATTTACATGTATACACCAGATTTAAAAAAATCAATACTTTTTTCAAACTTTATAAGATAGAGCGTCAAAACATGGTACAAACTGGACAATAATTAAAAATATAATTTAAACATATATTCAGTTTCCAGCTAATTCGTTAGAGGTACAACCCACTAGGAGTCAGAAGAAAGTTTTAAATCCAAGCATTAGTTGTGCGTATCAAATTAAATGTGTTTATTATTAGAGCTATGCCGCAAACCTGACCTCAAACGGACAACTGAGTAGGAAATGGCAGCCGTTCAAAGGTGGGTTGAATCTACAATATTATTAGGTTACCGTAACCAAGGTCATGGTAGTTTTGATTAATGTATCTACAAGAAAAACTAGAGCGCTTTATTACTCCTGAATCCCAATACAATGCCGTAATCTAGGGATAAAATAACAGTGATTCACAGGTAATTAATATATTATTTGTTATTATATTATGTCTAATCAAAGTATGCTATTTTAAAAATATTCTCCTGCGCCTTGTGGGTCCGTACCCCAGAGGAAATAGCGGGTCACTGGATAAATGTAATTATATTTTTCCTCCAGTAATACTGTACCAAGTTTTTAATCTATGTCTTAAATGGTTCCAAAAATATTTAACCGTCCCGCAGCTTTTTGGATACCTTACACAATGCGTAATGTATATGTGTTTATTGGTCCTACGCATATTACATTGTTTATAGTTCATTGAATATTACCCTTCCACACAAAACTATGAGTACTTGTTTTCTGAAATTAAATATTTAAAATATTATTACTAGATCTAATGTATTATATAAAATGATAAATATAAGAAAGCAACCTTTTGATTGCTAGACCAGTGGTGAGAACTATTAGACAAAACTAGACGTGAGCATACACGTAAAATCAAAATCATAAGTATTACACCATGGTTTAAACTCACAAAACATAAACGACATATTAATAAGCAAACTTTATTCGCACGTGAGAGTTGAGCGTGAGTTATTCATTCTATGTCCTTCTCAATAAATATATGACATTCAGTGGAGTATGTTCAGGCGCTCCATACTAGGCGCTCAATCGTGAACCGCACCCAGATGTTTCCAGAGTCCATTTTATTAGTCAATGGTCGATAAATGGACAGTTTACCCTCAGAATGGCGCTATAAGTTTCCTCTATCATATCTTAAAGGAAACTGCTAAAGTAGCCGAAAAATATTAAACTCAACCTTTCTTTGTCACAAGAGTATAAATGTCACTAGGGAAACCCCTACCCTACTTCATTGATTCTCCTCCTTTGCCACATAAAAGACACTTATTACTGTTGCATCTTTGTGGCTTATTTCTGTCTTTATAAATACTTATATTTATAAAAAATAAATGCCTAAATTTAAGAGCAGTCAATTCGTGATTTAAAACGTTCTTAATAATATATAGATTATTTTTGTTTAGGTAATGTATTTAATGTTTTTAGTCCAGAAATTGTGCAAAGTTACTAGTGATATAAAAAACTAGTGATATATTAACAAACAGTCCTCTGAAAAAATATACTCCAAAAATATTTCGTGCCAGTCTTAGTAATGCAACTTTTTATTTTGTGTTTTAATGCGTGTATATTTTCCGAAAACACTCAACAATAACAGCGCGAAAGTATTAAACCTCCATCTTACATGACGTTTGTGTTCTTACGTTGCGGAAATCAAGTCTTACAACCTACAGTATTATTTACTTATATTTTATAGTACGCGGGTGAAGTGTTTTTTTTGTAGATTTCTATGTCTTTGTGTGATTGTGGGTTAATAAGTTCCACGTAAGAGTAATTATTGAATGTTGGGAGGAATTTAAGTGAATTTCCATTCTTTGAATGCTCTAGATGCGATAAAAAAATAATTTTTGAAAATATGTTTTTTTTCTTATAGCATTACTTTTTTGAGTAACCGTTGTTTTGACAAAAACTTCACTTAATAATTTTAATAAGCACAAAAAGTAACCATAAAAATGTGTGATTGGGGATCTTGTTTCTTTCTAAGTCATTTAATATTTAAGACCATTTATAAATTAAAGTAATAAATTCCTTGTACATCTTGTTAATTACTTACACTCTGGCATAAAGTATTAGAGGAAAAAACCATTAAATATTTCAGCTTATTTGTTATTTTTGATTCCGGTATACTCATACAGTAATACCTCAGTAACTGGCATTCGGAGTTTAATATAAATGAATGTATGTATAATAATAACACAGCTTGTGGGAGCTATTTAAAAAATATTTTACATACTTTAAGTTTTATTATATCGATCCAAAGAAACTACCTCTAATGAATCTACATAAATTACAATAAAATCTAATTTCTATAAACGAAATTTACTTCATTATTTTGGAACACAAATATTATTGATGATTTGTTTTACAAACAAATATTTCTTCAGTGATAAAACAAGAGCTTATATCACTGGTCGATTAAAGGTTGATGTTGAGTTTAGCTCCATTTTCTGCTCAGTGCTTTCGTCTGAAATCTTACACGTTCTAAAACGCTGTAGAACCATTATTGTGCACCTAATAAGACAATAGCAACACCTACATCCAGTTTACAGACGATTCAGGTTTACAGAGGTTAGAATATTATATAAGCGTACAATAAGAGTAATATTGGACAGGCTAATACAATATATAATGTCAAAGTCCTAATTTTGACTACATTTGTAGGCAATTTAATATGTAATCTGTAATGTGTGAATAAATTGTTTAATAATTTTAGATGTGCTTTAGGGAACAAAATTATTCATAATTATTATTATTCAGGTTATGTTACGCTTAAAAACAACAATTCACAAACTTTCTCTTGGTTATTTCATGTAAAACAGTAACTAATATTAAATTACAGGTTAATAATGTTGTTGTACATAAACCCACATTTATAAGTAAAAGTATATATAGTTTTCAGGTAGCAATTAAACTGAAAATCGCCAATTGTTAAAATAACCATAAGTGAAGAAGCTCGATTCACAGAATACTCGTAAGTCAAGCAGAAACTAGTCCCTCTGTCACACTCAAGTTGATGCAGCATTCCGGATCTCCCCTCGCGTCGCGAATTACACCTCACCAGCTTTTGGATATTTCTTAATTTTATTAACTCCATTGTATATGCTATTGCCTAATCTGTGGGTCAGATGTTTTAAGTCCTTATGCAGTTGATATATTAAGTGATATTAATTAAGTTAGACCGTGTAATTAATTTAATTTATGAATCTTTAATATAAAAATGTTTGACTTTATGCTTTTTTATTTTCAACGAGTTTATTTTTTCAGCTATGATTATAAAACTTATTAGTCGGTTAGTCTAAATTTTAAGCAATATCTCGTGACAACTAAAAATTGAAGTTTTTAGTTTTCAAATTATTTAAAAGATTTTAGAATTAAAGAAGTTAGAATTTGTTACACTTATAATAACAAACAATAAACCAGTTGAGGGTTCTAATACATTAACTACATCTAAATGTGATATGTATTATATTTATATTTATATCAGTAAACAGAGTGCGTATAATAAATGTGACTACTGCAGGTTTAGTAAAACTGACTGATGTATTGCGATGTCGCTACGCTATTCAGTAGAAATCTAACTAATAACATTCAGTTTCGAGTCTAGAAAATGAATGGTAAAATTGGTTATAAAATCGAGGTTAATTAACAGGAGCTGATGAGGTAAATTGGAAAATCGATCACATTTATAAGCCGATTAAAGCGAAGGTCATTAGTATTGAGCATTAAAACTGTGCTTGCCTCTATCGATTCACTCGTTTACTGTTTGCTGAAGATTCCAATTGAAAAATCAATCCCATGCCGATTAAAAAGAGATCACTAAAACTTATTTGAGCACTAAACCTGAGCTTGTCTCTTGTTTACTCACATTTTACTGTTTTCTCGTCGGCAATCGAGAGTTAAACTGTTCCATCTAAGCTTTTCCAGGAAGTGATCAATACCGTAATCCACAGTAACTACTGTATTATTAGTAATGATCTGCATTCATCTTCTCTACAGTCTTATACGTAAATTAAAATACAACCTGTTTTACCGTTAGCTATTAGATATTATCAGACTAGCAGTTACCCGTACCTTCGCACGCAATTTTTTAAGAGATCTAAAAAGGGGCATTACTCTATATAGATAAATAGTAACTAAGAATAAATTTGTTTGTGAGCAGCGAAGTGTGATCAATATCCTTCTCAACGCTTACAAGATTTAATGCCAGTATTAAGTCATTTCATTGTAGAGTTTGACCGCAGCGATACTATAAAGTGACAGATATTAAAAGACATCTTTGCTGTTCTCATAGCATGACCGTAGCTTTCTCCACAACAAGAGGTAATAATGTTTTTATTTATCATATAATTAAATTGTAGCCAAATAACACGTTAGCGTTCAAAATGTAATATCGTATTCCTTTTTCAAAATTGTATATACGATAAAGGTAATATGACTTTTTGGAAAAGTTAGTCGCCATTACGGCACAAAAAACAGCTTAGAATTCTAGTTAATTTTAATATTTCATAGTTTTGTAACTTATTTACAAGATTCTGGTTAAAATGTGATTGCATACTTAAATTCACTTTATTTTGTTTATTTCATTAGATTTCGTATCATAGGGGTTGGTCGTTAAAGTGTTAAAGTTCAAATATGGCCAGTTTCCAACATTCCTTTTTACGAATCGGACATAACCGTAGGCTAGATTATAATGAGATGAAGGTTAAATCAGTGTTAATATTCTGAAGAATTGCTGCATACCCATCCATATTCATAACAGCAAATATGGATTTAGTCCAAAATTTGTTGATATCACCATTCGACATTAGATGAAAACATTTCAACCTTTAAATGTCTGAATGTGTGCCTCTCAGTCTGCAGCTGACTACATACTATCTCACTCGATATGCTGCAAATATACCCAAGTCTCCTGCTATTCAATCGGTCTCTATACATAGTTGAAAGTCCACATTCCTCTCCTATTTTCACAATAATGTATGACAAAGTTTATTAATGCATATCGGTCCTACCAATGTTCATATATTAGTATTCAAACAAATTTGACCCAAAGGGACAAAGCTTTATCGTTAAATGTTTAGCATTTATAGTAAAATATTTTCCTTAGTGATGCAATTTTAACCATTGGTTATACACTTAACTGATTGGTCCCAAATTAAAGTTCCATTTCATAAAAAATTGATTATACCCTTGAAAAGATCAGCGATTACAGAAGCTGGTCTAGGTTATAGAAGAAATATTAATAGTTGAAAAAATATTATACAGAGTATACTTCAACGATTGTTTCAATAATTGGGCTGGAAAAATATCTTTTCTGGGGGTCTCATTCTGTGTAATGAATATCTTAATACTGAACTGATCTATAGACATGAAACTTTGCAAGTCTGAGTTCAATGATTTTGAACACACGTGGCACGAACAAGTTTACAGAAAATTTTTTTAGCTTCACTTATAATAGAAGAAAAGAACATTTTATTTTGAATTCAATAAAGAGTTTTACTTTAATTGAATTTCATAAGAAAGTTTCATTTCTAGTTCAATTTCAATTTTGAGTCAAGAAGTCAAATTAAATAAACTGTATTTGATCAAAACATAAAAACCATTTCTTGAAAACACTTTTAAAAGGTAATTGGTCCTATAATAAATCGGCTAATAAATCTAATTATTTTAATTTTAAATAAAGACTATTTGATTGAATGCCAGTAGTAATATTTAAGATTTAAAGAACTGTTGCTTAATAACACTTTTTGAAATAAGTTTGTAAAGTATTCTCTCGTCTATAATAACCAGTAATCATCATATAAATTGATAATAAATCATTTAAAGCTGGAAACATAAGTGCAGATAACATAATTTAAAATATTCTAAAAAAAGGTTTGTTGGGTTACGACCGTCTGGCCTCTAAAGCAGCAAAAAACTCATTTATGGCTCTAACGGTGTGTAATGTGCATTGTGTGTAATATGCCTGCTAAATACAATAAACTGCTTTCTGTAATCATTTTTATTATGACAGAGCGACCATTGTTAATTGTTTTAATCACTATTTATGATTTGTTTACATTTATATTTACAAAATAAACAATACAAAGGTAACAATACTTCTTATTTCAACACCATGGTAACAATGCAAACCAATTAATTTATTTAGATGTCGATTATTGGAACTATATTGGGAATGTGTATGGTCTCCATTTTGGTTTCCTCAGCCATTGTAGGTTGTCATATGCAGTAGCTGAGAAACAAAAATGGAGGCACTGTGAATTAGCTTAACTCAACAAAACACTTGCATTGTGACTAAAGTTTTTGGAAATAAGTGAGTGCAGTGAGTTTGTGATTACATCAAGTATAATCACACAACAATACACGAGACACCGAATGCAATTTGTATCACAAAATTGTTGAAGGACCAACACAGATATTTCATATTGGTGAGAATTATGATACTGGTTAGGTACATAAACACTGATAGAATTCCTAGACTGGACCGAGGAAATAGTATCATATTTCGAGCATGCATTGTGGGAAGCAAGAATATGGACTTTACTGTATCATGTATCATCTTTACAATATGGATGGCAACTGTAATAATGTAAGTATTGAAAAGTGTTCGTATTATTGATGTTGATGTCAGTTTTTAATTTTCAACAAACAATATATCCAGACAATTTACTAAACTGTACTGTTTTGAATCCAACCTCATTACAAAATTATACATGGGTCTATTTTAATGGAAAAATAAATCCAATTTTGCATTGAATGTAAAATTAACTTGAAGTAGAAATGCAAAACCTGAAATAAGGATTATTTCTTGATAAATTGAATTAAATTTTACCAATTTAAATAATTTAACAGTATTTTTAACATAATTCTCTCAAAGATTTCAGAAACATTTGTTTGACAAGTTGATAGACCTAAGTTTATCAGTGTAGAATTTATTCTCAATGTATAACAGTGGTTTATTTAAAATTTTCTAAGAAAAAAACTTTACTAAAGCTAATATTTTTGAATGAGCTACAATTAGTGCTAAGTGAATGATTATATGTTTTATTTTGCAGGTGTTGATGTTATAAAGATTTCAATTTCACTTTTTTTTACTTTTATCAACCTTTTAAAAATGTACGCAGGTTACCTTCTTTGGTTAATTCTGGTGATAGGTTACTCTGTTACAGCTGGAGGTTCCGTCACAACTTCGCTGTTATCGCTTACAGAACCAGATATTCTTTTTATTAACTCACATTGTTTAAAATTGTGCCCGTAATTACGTAATAACTTGCGTAAATGCTGTTGCTTAATATGAATGAAGCGGACAATTTTAATCACGAGTACCTGTTATAGCCGCTGTCACTGGTTATTGCGAGAGTCAATGCAAAATCTGGTCACACATAACAGTAATATCTCGGCAATGTTTAAAACTGAAATTTTAATGTCCGACATGGCTTGAAACAGCGCAAACGAGAGCTGTCCAAGTCCTAGTCCAAGAGCTATCCTGGTCCAAACACCAGTTTGGACTAGGAATGTTTTACTATCGGGCAAAACTTGTGCCAGTTCATGCCCATATAAACGTATCTTCAGATCCTATCCTAGCTGTTTGACAAAAATATGATTACAGTGCGGCACAGTTTTCAGCTACAACAAACATCACAAACACACTCTGGACTTGAGCGTATTCTAGCAGGGCGAACAACGCAAAGTTACCGGTTTTTACACTCAAAGACAGACATGTTCGTTTTTGGTCGCGAATAGTACACGAGTACCACAGCGACACAAGTGAAATCAGTAATGGCCGTCGGGTCTCTTGTCGTCATCATCTTTTGAGAAAACTGATTACACTATTCTCTTTATGAGTTGCGTCGCTGGCTGACATTTTTATTACCCAATGCGACGGCAACAAACTTACCAAGTAGTTGAGTAAAAGCAGAAATATGGGTGTTGTTACATACGAAAACACTCAAAATGTTTATGCAGAAACGTTGTTTATAATAAATGTTTTTACAACACTTGATACTTCAACTGCCGGTTGACGTTTCTAATATTCTAAGGTATTTTTGGCACTATTGTGCAATTTTATTATTTAAAAAGGTACTAACAATATATCTCATGCCTAGAAAGGGTATTAAAATTACATTCCTTAAATATGCCTACCCAAATGGACTATAAAAACTTTAAAAACTAAAACTCTAAAATATCTAAAATGTAGAAAATACTACGTTGTTTTTTCACTATATAATTTACAGAAAGAGAATATATTCTTAACTGTGCATTTCTTATAAAAAAAGAATTAAAAAGATTAATAAATTAAAGACCGGTGTGTATAAGACCAAATGCATATATGAAACCAATATATTTCTATAGAACATCCAATTTCATCAAAATCCGGCCCAAAATCAGGGATAGTGAATTCATTATGAATGGGTCTATCTATAAATCAGGTAATACAACTGAAATTCTGGGATAGTAACAAAATTCGTAATGAAAGATAAGGCAATAGAGTAGCAGAACGTACCCCAACGCAATGTCATGCAAATGAGCTCGAGAATACCGAACGACATTTACTATTTGAGAACATTCCCTACTATTAAGACAAGTAATAATAATAGTGAAACCATCGATAAATTAGCAGCCTGAGATGACGAAGTCACGTTGATCAAGCTTCAGCTGCTGTGAGCCAATTAGCATTGCATGATGACACGACCTGAATTTTCTTATAATCGACAGGCAAAATAAAATCCTCTATTAAAATATTCTATTACAACCCGCATTATTCTTGACAGACTTCAAAATCAGATAGTATCGAAAGAATTAAAAATAGGAATGGATAATTGTCTGATACGTAAAGAAATATTATAACAATAATAAATTATTCCACATTCTCTAAGTATAAATTTTTATTTTAGGTGGGTCTTTAAAATCTCAGATGTCATCACAACACCAGAATAGGGAATTTTTGAATTTAGAGGCATCGAAAAAATCTAAATTAACATTTTGAATTGTGTCATAATTTACTAGTGGTATAAAATTAAAACCATTCCAACGCTCTAAAAATCCTAACCTAAAAAGATGTTATAAACCCAGTCATTTAACAATTTACAAATTGATAAAGTAGCAAAGATAAATATCTAGTCCGACGGTCATATAACTACTATTAATTATCTGTCTGACGGTCGGTCCCAAGTATATTCCACGATAGGAAAATATTATCCGCAAGAAAATATAATTTTTTATCCTTTGAGTTAAGGCCTCCACTCTAGTCGTGGAGGCGATCGATTTTTTTCTTAGTTGGATGTCCTACCATGGATTACAATATAAAATCAGGTTGTATTTCTGTACGGTGAGAATTGGCTCTCGGCTCCGCCCTTATTATATTACCAGTATACATGTATATGTATTATACGCAGTTTCGGTTTAATATCTATTGACTAAAGATGGCTCTCCAAAGCGAGGACAAAAATTTCAAGATTTTTAACTGTTAAGAGTTGTATTAAAGTTTGTGCGTGCTTTCAGCCGGAGTATGACTTTAGTTATTTTAAGCATTAATAGTATTTGTATTCATGAACTCTTTTTTATGTGTAAACACATGATGTTTACAAAAAAGCTTCACTTCATTTATAACTTACAGTAATCAAATCTATAACATCTTGCAAAACATATATGTGATCTTTTAAAATATAGATTTTTAAACTTAAAAATCCCATTTTAAATATAGTTAACGATTTTATTTTCTTATTGGTTTGCAGAAAAATATTACAGGCTTCCGCTAACGATTGAAACCCTTTCACTGTTAGTTAAGACATCAAGGTTAAATATGAAATAAAATTCTAAAAATATCAATAGTAATAATAATAATAATAACACACATATAAAATCAAATCCAGTAAAAATTATCTGCTATTTAACAGCTTTATGTAAATATCGAATCATTTTTGAGAACAGAAACATGCCAGATTATTTTTTGGGCTTAATTAGCTTCATTTGCCCCAGTGTTGGAGTTCTCTTAAAAAAACTTGTAACGAAGCCTTTATAATGTCAGCAGGAAAATCCAGTATATACTAATATGGCTGTCAATATCAAGCGGATTACAGCATCAGAGAGTTTCCTCGACTAAAATGTTTTGATCATTTAGAATTTATTTTTTAGCAAAGAATTTATTTTTACTTTCCTAATTTAAACAGATTGATTATGAAAGAAAAGCTTAATATCGTGTTGTGATTTCATGGTGGACCTCCGAATCATAATTACTGATTACTAATAATATAAATATCCAATATTGTGTATTAGAATCGATAGTTAGAAGTTACAGAGCTCCAAATATTTAATGAATTGACAATGTTGCTTGAAAATTTCTTGAACAGCTTACTGAATTACCTACTCAAAATCAAGTCCACTACTGTGCGTAAAAATATTCACACATTTAACTTCACAAAATATTGAAATAAACGACATGCATTTTTTGCAGAATGTTATGCTATTTGTACACTTTAGTTTCCAACTCCAAGGCTCTTGTATACTCACCTTGAATTATTGCCAAATTAATGTACAAACTTTTCAACTAAATATCATGGAATTTTGGTTGCATCATAAGTGCTTACTTCAACCATACACTTGAGTTTTTTCGATTAGAATCCAATCTGATATTCAATAATTCAGGAATGGAGATTACGTACACAAAAATAAACTTTAACTGTAAGGACCCGTTTAAAATGCTGGGGATGCTGTTTAAAGTCGAATAAAAATAAATACAAAACTAAGAGTGCTAATTTTAAAACTCCAACCATTATAGGAAAAAGCCGTAATAAATAATAACATTTCAAACATAGTTTTCACAAAAATCACTGTTTTTAAAATTCATTTGACTATTTTTTCCAAAAATTATTCTCATTATTAACTACGAGGTAAGTAAATATTAATAGGAGAATGGTAACCATTGAAATATTAAATATATTTTTGGATCTCCAATTATTGTAAAATTATACATAAAACATTAACCTCTGCTGCCAGATGATTCTATATTAGCCACATTTCATATTTATTGTACATTATACGATTAAATTTTAAAGCTTCATTTCACTCATAGTTTAAAATTTTAATTAAATTATAAAAGAACGGATTAATGTATTTCTAATGACGTTTTAATAATATTTCAAGTTCTATTTATTTACCAAAAACAGTTTTCATTAACGTTGAAAATACATCCCTGACGGAAAACGTTGCTATGAGATTGCTACCGATGTTTGCATAACCTCGTTTCCAAACCTTTGTCAACACAGACACTTACTATAATCCTGAGTTTGCAAATCGAGTGACAAAGCGATGATAGTTTGAGACAATTGGAAGGAACATGAATTAATAGAAACTTAGCCTGGGTGTATACCGAGTAGTCAGTACGTTCGTTAACATAAGTTTATTAACACTTTTTCCCTATTAAGAGAAATATATTAATGTTCCTGTAGTAATTTTGGTCGAATGCTTTGGATTCAAGAAAAAGTGGAAGTAATCGTAAAACACCATATATAACTTTTCATTAGAAAGTTGATATATCATGTCATCCTTTGATTAACGTTCTTCAACAAATCTTGGTTATTTGCAAAGGTCTTTCCTATAAAGTAATAGCAGTATGAAATCAGAAAAGACAACACGGTGTAAAAATGACGTATAACACAAATACTCACTCCGTCGTCTCACTATATTTTTTCCCCGAGAAAATCTAGAAACGATTCTCTCGAATCTCCATTCAAAGTGATAACATGAATGGATCTTACTCTAAATTAAAAAATATAATTCTCCTTATTACGTTACGAGTAAATTTGTTGTCAGATTTGAAAGAAAGTGAATAATCACACCTGTTTGTGTGAGTACTTATTCAGATCTAATGGATCCGGGCGTCGCAGTTGACTTGGTTTTCAACTGCACTTATAAAAATCATACTAAAAATTGTATAAAATGTTCTAGTTACGAATACATTAGTTTCAAAATATTTCAAAAAAATGTTCAACTAAAATAAATAAGAATGTATTAAGCACATTGGTAATATCAGTGTACGAAAACTTTACCACCAATCTGGTAGCAAGGGATTGGTTAGCATCTCAGTCTATAACCCCAGACACTCGAGTTCTAATGCCAAGCTTAGCTTGAATTAATTTAGTAAACTTGGAGTTTGGAATTCTATTACATCCAGAATTCACGGTATAGAGAAACCTGAAGATAGTTTTGAATCGATTTTACAATAAATAATAACTTCAAATCAAAATTGAACATTTAATAATGTTAGAGCGAAAATTATGATCAAAAACTGAAAAACGAAGTAATATTCATCGAATATTACTAAATCTTAATGAAAACAATACTTTACCAAATTGTTTATTTTTGGACGAAGCCTTCTGAAACCAAAAGATTCATCATCAGGCGTTCATACACTAACGACGAACTTATATATGCTTTTATAGAAATTAACCTTTATTGAAAAATTTCAAGTCTTTTGTTCTGTTAGTTTGTTATATATCGTGTGTACAGACAGAACAATTATTAGATTTGTTTAGCCCCTCAAGTGTTAGGCTTCGCTAATTGTTCCATAATACTTTATTTTCTTCGTATAATAACACACTAATGCCCTATCCGTACAGCACTTGATACTGCTTCTAATAATAATAATAACGTCTTTATTTGAAGCGATTTTCAACATTACATTGTTGTTTTTCTAAATAACTCAAGTCATACATTTTTAATCAAGGCACATACAAATCTATATAATAATGCGAGAAATACAAAATTAAACTAATCTAACCTCTAATATATTAAACAGCTATTTAGGGGTGAAACACTCCTCCTCCAAAGCCAGTCTGAAGTTGTCCTTAAACGAGGAATATCCATAAGCCTTTAGACTGTGAGGGACACCGTTGTATATCCGGGGGCCAAAGTATCGAAATCCATTCCTCCCCATCTCCAGCCCGACCCTGGGCACCTCCAGCATGGCGTCCTGCCGAGTGTGACAGTCCCCTAATCTCAGCCCGGGTCTGTAGCATCCCCCTGAGGTAAGAGGGTTTTCCCGTCAGCAACACCTTGTGGACAAGGCAAGCCACCTGAAGTTTGAAAATGCACTTTATCGGGAGGATCCTTGCTGTTTGGCGATACTGGCTTACGTGATCAAATTTTCTCAGGCCATACACAAATCTTACAGCAGAGTTCTGTAACCTATCAATCAGGACCGCACCCTCAAGGGTCAATCTTCCCCTAAATACAGAAAGAGCATAAACAATAACTGGGAAAACCACAGCTTTGACGATGTTCAGTTTCACTTCTTCCTGGAGTAACCCCTTAAACCTAAACAACACTCTTAACCTATTCCTTACACCACGATTGATATTTTGAACATGGTTCAAGAAGGTTAACTGCTTGTAAAAAGTAACGCCAAGGATTTTTACTGTGTCCGAAACCTGCAAAGGAACACCTCCCAAGGAAACTCCCAAGGGTCCATTACTAAGAAAGACTGCATTTGAAGAGGGGTAAAAATTAACAAGTGAACACTTTCTTGGATTCAACTGAAGCCCGTGATCGTCAGCCCAGAGCCTGACCCTCGACAAATCAGCATTGATCTGCTGCATTGCCAAGGAAGACTGTAATGGAGGATATGACAACACAAGCTGAGTATCATCAGCGTAGGAGTAAAGGCAACAGAATGATAACTCACGATTAAGATCCGCAGTATACAATAGAAACATAATAGGACCTAAGCAGCTACCCTGAGGAACCCCTGACTCCTTGAGAGCAATCCCTGAAAGACGATCATTCACCCTGGTTATCTGAGTTCTGTACGCAATACTTTGCACAGAAAATGCACACGACTGGTAGAGATTAAGAAATATCAGTTCACAATATATCACTAGTATCCCTAACTGTACAGTAATTGAAAATGCTGCTACGGAAGGCTCTCTAGAGACCAGGCTCACCCGACCAGTATAAAATAAAGGAGGGTTTCTTAGCTTCCAATTACGGCAGGGACTGCCATAAGCGACAGACGACTCCTCCTATAGCAGTCAGTTTCCGTACCCCGCAGTAATATAGGCGTGTTGAAAGTTCTAGTACAGTACATTGTTTTAATATAATTGTGTTCATTGTTTTGTGTCTAAGTGTTATTTACATTCGGTGAGCATGTGTGTTCATAAATATTGACAATTATATAATTTAACTTAATCTAAATATGAAAGTTTTCAACGTGGGAGGACGAACAATCAATTTCAGGGGACGTTTGTTTTAACGCAGGCATTGTAACAAACATCCGAGAGAAATGGGGCTACTACACTGACGCGTGACCGTCTACCGGTACTTTAATATCGCATTCCAAGAAATCGCTCAATCTGAAAAACTCAAGAGCCAGGGAATGTCACGTGTCATTTGAATCCCGCAGCCAAATTCGGCAGCGATAATGGGCAGCTAGAAAATCAGGCTTTAAGAAATATCTGTCTGTAAAACAGCGCTGGGATCCAAAGCACGCGTTTATTCTTATTTTTAAGTTGTTAGGCGAGCTTAATTTTTTAACCCTACCGTGCAGAGGTTCGCAAACTTGTAGAGACATTGTTATTGTCGTTTAATGTTGATTCAAATATGATATGTTCAAAAGCAGTGACGTCCATAGATAATGTGACTAGATGCTGAAAAAACTTTTACACTAAACAACAAACAAAGCCATCATTAGAGTAATTGCTGTTGCAGACAAGCATTAAACATATCAATAACCTAGAAAGAATTCAAATCTCAACTAACACAGCGACTGAGGTGTTTCTGTTTAAGGCGCTTTACTCCATTGAAGTTTTCATGTTGAGCCACTGATAAGAAAATCCAGTACAGTTTTCTATACGTACATGTTGTAGTAACAAAGAGGAACGTTCTGTTCACCAATGCTTATTATTATATTTATATTATTATTTCTATAATTTAAATATAAAAGCCTTTATACCACAAACGCATACAATGCTAGTTTTAAGGTGTTTCACGCAAAAAAAAAAAATTATTAGTACTGTACTATTATGACTATAACAAAACTCAAACGTCAAATCTAATTTGCACACTAAACTCGACAACACATTACGGTCCAAGTTAAGTACCAAAGTTCAGATTGCCAACTACACAGTGATAATTAAACCACTTCTCCTGCTACGCTGATAGAGCACGGTTTCTATGGTTTATATGTATGTAAATCATAGAGTTAAGACGAATATGATAACAATGTAAAACGCACTACTTGTTAATTCTGCGTGATTTGTGTTATTGGATAATCTGATTTATTAAACAGCGCATTTACCGTGATAGCAATCACGTTGTCGTAATTAACTACCGATAATGAGTACTGACGATGCTTCTACATTGAACGTAGTAAACTGATAATGTGCTAAAACACAAATAATTTATTCCTCCTGCTCAGGAAGAATAAATTATTAAATGTCAAATAATTATCTGTAACTATTTGACAAGCATTCAATCGTGACACGTAATTCATTCGTAAACCCACAATTATTTTATCTTGTAATATTTCACAAGTATATGCTTAACCTAACTCACAGTAATTGTAAAATATGTAAAATAATGTTTCAATATTATAGTGATTGCAAGAAACCTATTAAAATAGCCCTGAAACAGTATTTATAAATAAAACACATCTTCTCTGTAGTCTGAAGGTAGCGTCCCTCTAATGAAAGTCTGCTACCCGTTTCTTGCCGGTGGTTGAGGTTCATTTACAGAGGATTTCCTTTGTGGGTAAAAATGAGGAATTCAGAACAGTACAAGAAGAACGGTCAAAACTGTATTAATAATGCACAGCTTATATGACAAAGACCGGGAGCGATTACGTAAATATTACCATTAGTAAGCGTGGTCTAAAACAAAACTGAATTTCCAAATGTATCTTTTTTTTGCTGGTTTAATAAACGTAATGTATTCGCGTTTATAGTCATACACGGGAAAAGCTGTTTACCAGAGACCTTACAACCACATACAAAGTACATACCTGTTTCCCACCATATACAAAGTGCTTTTCTTCAATATGAAATTAAATCTAATCCTAGTCTTTTATTAAATGAAGTATTGCCTTTAAGGAGATTATCGTTTACAAAATTAATTTAAATTAAACAAATAAGTAGCATTTTGAAGAGCTAATAAGAAGTCTTGAAATTTAAAACCAATATCCTCATTAGCAAAGCAACTTCAAAGCAATACACATAGCACCACAACATTTTACGATATTTGGCAGCATTCGTAGATCTATTAGTCTCAATCTCTTAAAGTATATGATTTGGATTATTAATCTTTGTATTTTCAGTTTCTATATATCAGTTATTTTTTAGGATCATCAATAGCGACATCTGATTAAAAAGAATAGTAGAAGTTTAAGCCTTTAATTTTATTATCATATTACAAATTAGTACTAAATCTTAAAAGTAGGAAACTGCTTCTTCTTCAAGTTTAATAATAACTAAGACAATTTTAGAGCTATACTTGAGAGCAGAAAAGTTGTACATTCAAAATAGACTTACACAAACCTAGCCAATAAGATCCACAATATTATACAAATGCGTCTCAAACAAAAGAGTTAGATGAAAGGGGTACTGTATTTTTTTAAAGAAACAGGAAATTCAAATGCAGAATAAAATGACGTTTAAATTAAATGTCTATGTGCTAGGACAGACAAGAGCCCACTATTAAATTTGAGAGAGAAGGAATGCAAAGACAACGCTATAAAGGGTAGTGGAACCGACTTTAACGGCTCAATATTGCTGATATCAAATTCAATATAAAGTGTGGTATTGGACTAAACATCGTGAAAAGTATGTTTTTCAAATAAAAATGTATGAGTCTTCATGTATAAAAGTAATGAAAATTTTTAGAAGGGACCCGCGACAAAGGCGTTCCAAACAAACTCTGCATCGTTTCGACATCACAACACCTAGGCTACCAGTTTTTTTCTGGTTTAATCAGCAGTCAATAAACCTAATGTAGATGAAGTAATATTTTCATCAGGTGCACATTTAAATTCATAGTGTTTTAAAAATATCCAAAATCACGGTGAGGCAACTTTTATTGGATCTCTTTTTTATATCAGATTCTATGTGTATTACCATTTCAGACTCTGCATTAATAAGTGAAAAGTGAAATTGACTAAACTTAATATTTGCGTCCGAATAACTGCCGGTAAATTAATTTCGGTTGCACGCTTATGTAATCAGTTGTTTTACAGATCGACGACGCTGTCTAATGCACTAGGATCCCAGACAGATTATGGACCCTCACCCCCCAAGCGCTCTGTCACGGTTTTTTTACAACTATTTACATGTAACTTTGGTAAGCTTATGCGTTTTGGTTGTGATACGTAAAGAAATCGTCAGATTTCATAGCTGTACACTTCTGTTTTAACTTATGAGTTAAAAATTCAATTAATAAATTTACTGCCTTTGAGATTTAAGCATAGCTAATATTCGTTATAAACAAGTAATTACAATACTGTGACATTGCTATTGTGGTAAATACGCTGTTTAATTAATCAGATTTTACAGTAACACAAATAATACAGAATTAACAAGTACGTTTAACAGAGTTATCAAACTCATTTTATCTGTATGTAAATGCGTTTTACACATAAATCATTGAGAGGATGCTCAATTAGTGCGGCAGGAGATGTGGGTTCCATTATCAATGTGCAGTTGGCAATCTGAACTTTGGTACCAAGCTTGGCCCGTAATCTGTTTTCGAGTTTAGATCTGACATCTGAGTTTACATCTATAATTAAAGGCACTTTTAATTCTACCACCTATTTAATCATTTGTCAATGTTAAGGAGTTATTTTTTTCAAAGGGAGGCTGACATGTGTTTAAAGGATGTTATATTTTTTGGTTTTCAAGATGAATGTTCAAGGTGTGTTATTAATTCCGTCTTATCCCTGAAATCTGAACGTGTTTACGTGTTCAAACGTTCCAGGAAGAGGATAATGGAAGAGGACCGCAAGGAGCACTTGTACAGGATCATGTGTATTATGCAGTCTCAACAAACCACTTCCATTTAATCCAAATCCTACGCAATACTCACACGTTGCTCTTGGATCTGATGCTACTGGAACTTCATGTTCTATTCATTCCTTCATTCATTCATGTGTGCCCAAATAATATTTTGTCTGTTCTTATAAAAATAATACTATGTCTCATATTATCCTCCAATTTATAATACAAAATGTAAGTGTAAACATCTAAGTTATCGTGTAAAGGAACTTTTGTCTTGTTATTAAAATTGCACTGTAATATAGTTTCAAATAAAATTTACTGCTTAGAATTGAATAATGTGGAGAATATTGTTCAAAAATTTTAACATAGTACAAAGCCGAAGCTGAAAAATTATTAGTGTCCATTGTGAATGTTATTAAACTTGTGTTATATGGAACTGTCCGAACAACACATACTACCTCAAACAGATTGGGCTCCGGAATCCTACATTTACTTACTATATCATCGATTTATAAAATTAGAACTTTAGTTGTCACCAGTGTGATTTATTTACTGGTAGAATCTGAACTAAATTGACTGAAGCGTGTATGTGTGATTTTTCTCTAAGAAGAATCCTGTCATGTTTGCTAACTACGTAGGAGAGCTACACTTGCTGATATATGCTTCCCGTTGTACTAATATATGCAAAAAAACAACTTTTTAAGGTAATTATTACTTTCTGAATTCCAATTTGTTTTTATATATTAAACCAAACATGGAAGCCCTATCACAATAATCCACTGATTACAAACATTCACATTGTTATTAAAATTTAATAATCTTATATGTTGGTTTGAAGTTTACACTGTAGTTAAATATTACGTAATACGAGTGTATTCGTCCATTAATTTACAGACTGCACAAGTAAGAAATAAAATGATCCGACAGACAGCGAAAATGTTGTATTGTATGTACTACGAATTATAAGGGTTATAAAAGAACATATTTGCTGATGCTACAGACCAAAGTAAACACTCTTAAACAGAACTAGGAATTAAAGTTGTAAATGTATGTAGTAACTTAAGTTACTGTATTTAGTGATTAACATTTATAGACACTCTACACAATTAATAAGAGTTATTTTTTTAATGAAACCATATATGCAAAAACAATATTATCTTTGTAATAAGAATGTAAATCGTTTTGAAACATGTTTCTTATAGCTAGTACTCTCCCCCTTACAATTTTTCAGCAATATTTTTTTGTTTGCCATTCTTCTATTTCACAAACCTATTATTGTATTTTGTCATTAAGTGTAAAAATTTACACCATTTCAAAGGTTTGGACACTGTTGCTAAACATAAGATTCTCTAAAGCGTTTGAATGTTTTAAATAATTTTGGTTGTCATTATGTCCTTCACGAGATCTTATAGATAAAAACAAAAGTTACAAAATATTGTGAGAAACCTTATATAGAGGAATATTTAAACTGTAAATCGTAAACAACGAGCGCAAAGGACTTAAGGACTTCTGCCATTGAAGAAATCAAACACCTTTTTATGATTCTAATCAATTCAACAAGGGGTTTTTCTTCAACGAATTCCGGGTTCTGCGTGAATACTGAAACTTAATTGAATCAACAAATGCACTTTGGTTTTGTGAAGCAACCTTCACTTTCATTTTGCAGTTGCAATAATAACTAGGTTTGTCAAGAGTTTGTTGGCAAACCCTTAATCCTTGTTTTTACTACAGCAAGTAGAGGGTATTGATAGCAAGCCTTTTTACTTATTTTTAACATTGACTACCCACTATATAATTTTTTTTTCGTTTTACTCTATGAGTACAATTGTCACATGCTCAGATCACATCGATTGTCACAATTAGTTTATAAATTTATTAATACCGCTATTTTCTTATTTCTGTCTTAGTCCCCCACTATAATAATGTAAAACTATTCACTAATGCTCACCCGAATCCCGTGGGTTGATAAGCACCTTCATCGAACTAAGTGTTAATCATATAGAATTGAAGTTTCACGTAAAATTTCAATTCTCGTTAACCTTTCGTTTTCGACATATCGTGTGGACACGAAGATATAGAGACAGATAGACATGAATTCATTTCAGAAACTCGAGAGATAGGTTGAGCTAACGTTCAGCCAATAATTAAATATTTGATCTGCTAACGAGACAGATGATTTAACTTTAAATCGTAATAAATAGCTCAAACGTTTATAAGTAAGTTTTGGGAAATTAATTGCCTCGATTTGGTTGGAAATCAGTCTTGATATTATTGGAAATTCATGTATTTAATCTCTCAGTTACAAATTTCTACGGTTTTAATATTAATAACAATTATTGAACGTAACATTTCCATGTCAATATTTTACACGGTGAATTAACATTCCATTATGAAAACCACGTTTGGGTATGAGAAACTTCCGATTGAAATGGGACTGGAAATATACCACTCCTTGGATACCAAATGATATAAGTTTATGTTTTTAAATTGGCTTAAGTAAAGTGTTAAAACGCTACAGGACCGATTAGATTTCATGTTGGAATAGAATAACATAACAGTAATCCAGACATGCACTAATTTCTCCTGTTCCCCATTTTTACATATCACACCAATATGTAGTAGAACAAAACGCTTGCGAGTGTGCCGTTCCTCACAATACAATTATATCAGTTTGCTACTATACAGATTTGAATTGTTTTTAAAGCTTATAACGAATGGTTTGATAGAATTGTTTTTTTTAACTGGTAAGGCAATTATCCCGTGCTACGGAAGTTGAGGAACTTATTGAAATAACATTGATGTCAAAATTTATCAAACTGTATTTATCTAAGTTGGACATGTTCATAATATAATTAGGGAAAACACTGATTATTTAGAAACAGGCCTCTTACTCTATAAATGTATGAATTGCGTAACCAGCTGCTGGTGATGTTACTATATTGTGTAAACGGCTTGCAAGGATTACGGTAAACAGTTAAAAGTTTCAATTAGCATTATAAATTATATAAAAATTACCCCTTTTACAATTATCTGCAGAATTTTAAAAGTGAAAAAAACCTACAAACCTTAAAAGTAAGACCAATATTGCTCAATGCATCAACTAAAAGACATAGAGATTGATCAAATATTAACTATAACTACTACTTATATTAACCTACACTTGCCATACATTACTTATAACTTATTATATATTGGGTCTATGAAGTCTTGAATCGGCTTTCAATGTATCAAACGAGTATATATAACAATATACCACAAGAGATTATTACTATTATACTAAAAATTCAACATTTTTAAAGTGAATTTCTGGTTTTTATCTCACCAGGAGGACGTACGTTAAGGAAAGTTATGAAATCTTTAAAAATAACTATAAATCGAGTTAAAACATAACATAAAATTCAACTGTTTTGTTAGTAGAAGTCAAAAGGGCCATCCTAGATAAAATGGAGGCATTAATTCTTTTTTTATTTAACTGCGTAAGTTTTATTTAAATATAAAAATTACTAAAAATTTTCAAATTTAACTATCGTGTCCATTAGTTCTGTTGGCTGTGCTATTGTTAAAAATTAAAAATAGTAAGTAGTCTTGGTAAGTAAAAAATGTCCTAGTAATATTAAAGACATAGTATATAATTATGATGACATAAAAATTTGGTAATCTTTACAATGTACGTAGATATTAAATGTTAAATATACAAAGTTTTATTTTGTCCTAGTTTTATACAAAAAAGTTAAAAACTATTTTTATCATAGGTACAAAACACCACAAATATAATTTTAATAACTAATTACTTGTGAATGGTTTACAATCTGATTTAGAAGAAACGTACAAGTAATTTAAACATTGACATTTCAAATGTTTGTTGATAATTTTATTGTTTAACCTAATTTATTGCAATGTTTTTCTAGGTGTAAAACTCTATTCATTAAATATCCATGTTGTAAAACGTAATTAAATATGATAACAACAAAAGAAAACCTAATACTGGTACCAAAACTAAAATTATATTATCAGTACATTTTTTAGTTCTAATACAAGTGAATCAGAAAACTACAATTTCTTGAAATGTAATACATTTAAATTATATGCCTGTAATAGTGGTGATATGTGAGAAGAAAAAACCTTAGTTTTTCTAGTTTTGGGTCGTGCTGAAAATTATGGGGTAATACATGTTTTTCATATTTTGCAACTGCATTTGTATTTTAATTTTTGCAATCGTTGTGTATTGCTTAGTATCTGCAGTGATGAGGTAATGCAGTTGTGTTCAGTAATAATTAGGTATTATTACACCATATTATATCCTCATTATCACCTCAGATTATTGATATAGAATAAAGTCTTTTTGCTCCGTTAATAATTCTCATTCCTTCGAAGAATGTGAAAAATGTATATTAAAAAGTCTATATGGAATGTACAGTATAAAGATTTTCCTCATTTTCTTGTACTGTTTAGCTGTTCGATATGTATATTCAACTTCATCCTTTCCAGAGTATTATTATTTAATTTCTCTAAATGTATACATGTTCCATTTATCCCTATCATGCACTTAGCAGTTTTTTGAGTTTTTTTATACAGTAAGAGAGATTATTTAGCTATAAACCGACAATTTGCAGTCTGGCCAACCTCAGAATCGGGCGAACTCATCCGACGTCATCCAATCTGAGCCGTACCTTGCACAGAGTTTATTGGATACTCAGGACCAATACTAATCAGTTCAGGCCTGATACTCCTTCAGTAAATCTTCTAACTCAACGTTAGATAAGTGATTTATTCTGATCTCAGATGTTCCTCTATAAGTTATATTTTTTATACTTTAAGAAAAATTCTCATATCAGTGGCCAATGCCATTTCTGATACTATTACCATTGAAATTGGGACTATAATTGAGGTACTTTTGAAATGGAATATTTAATTCAGTTTCAAAATTTAACTGACTAGTCACAGTACTATTTACCTTTTTCGAGATAATTCAAGTAAGGTCTTGTAGAAATAGAATACAAACGACTTTAGGTAATTTTTAAGCGTCTCTCGTTAATGGATGAATATTTGTAATACTAATATATTAACTCACTGCTGATATCTGAACTGATCATTAAACAATCCTTGTATTGTAGTTACAGACAAAACAGTCTGAGGGAATTTTCGCAAAAACCTTTCAACATGTAAAATTTTAAACCGTTTTGGGTGTATATTAAGTTCTTAATTTTACACAAAAATTAATTGACCGCACAGTTTCTATCAAACCGAACAATATATTGTAGAGTTTGAATTGAAATAGTTTAGTGTGAAGAAGAATTTAAACATTTTTAGATTTTAATTTTTATGATTAAAATGTATTTCTGTTGTAACTATCAGATTGGTAATATCAGTTTTATTCAGTTGAACTAGTGTGAAATATTTTATTAAAAATAATATATAACTAATTATAAAAATTAAGATTTTTAGAATTATTCTTAAACTCTCGTTGTTGCTGTCCATCATTACAATAAATATTATTAGAAAAGTCCAGAGACTTCAAAACTCGATACTTAGACTTCCCTTGGTACAAGTCACTACAAAAATTCACCTTGAGAATGTTGCAGCCTGGGCTACAACAAAGAGTAGTTTTACCCCAGTCATTTGGTCAAAATCATGTTAAATAAGATATAATAGACGTCATGAAGGAATTATGAAGTGTGTAATGTTTTTACGCCAACATTTAGGTACAGTTACAGGTTTTAAGCCCAAGCGGTTTGGAAGTACGTTCAACGATTCTATAACTGGAGTTGAATTGTATCTAAAGTGCCAAATAGGAAATATCAGGGAAGTAGAGATATCCGTAATCGGCATGATCCCTTTGCCTTGATGAATGTGAGAATATTCTTTTTGGTCTTTATATAATACAAAGTATTATTTAAAATCCCAATGTGTGAAATTTGGTCACTCATTTTTCACTTCTCACCTTTAACTAAAAATTTTGAGTACTTTGGTATTATAAAAAGGACACTTTATTGGAAGAGTTTATTTATCGAAGACCTAAAAACTAAATTATTAGAAAGAAAAAACTGTATGTGTAGATCAATAGTTTAAAATTGACAATCACCTGCATAATGGTTAGTGTAGTTCCTGCTATGAGTAGCAACAATGCCGAAAGCACATAATATAGCTATGGTATACTGGTAGGAAGAGTTTATTTAATACGAGTAAATGTTTACCGGATGAGAGAATTATACACCTGACGAGGCAATGAGAAAGCCTAGTCACTGGTCTACACTTTATTTTTTATTTTGTAATCTAGGTTTCTCTAATGTAGAAATATTGTAAAGTGTTAATATAGACTTCCTGTTATAATAATCATTTTACTTGAATAAAACCATTCCGAGTTTCATGTAGTAAATTAATTATTCTACTGTACAGTCCGAGAAATACCATTTGATCCTTCCTCGAAGATGTGCAGTAGCCTACTGGTCATGTGTGGTGGAGGGGGAATTCGCGAACTCGGTATGTGAGCCGTTTCCCCTTCAACGCAGTCCCCCTCTCGATCATCTAGGAGACTACAGGAAACATCTCACTCTGTATATTCCTAGAATATTTTGTGGTTTATAATAGCACCGCCAATAATTCACACTCGGATATCATTTTTATGGAACATGATGATAGCTTTTATGTTCTTGACGTTATAGCTTATCTATACACAGTTCAAACCCAAGAATGTTTTTTGGCTGATAAAGAGAATTAACGTAAACTTCAAGAAGACAATTAGACAGATGATGAATATAAAAGACAATTTAAAGAAAATAGGAAAGGGGAGTGAGACGAAACAATCAAGTGATGTTAGAAACAAAAGTAAATAAGAGAAGTCATGGGAAACTATTATAAATTTAATACCTAAAATGAATAACGGGGTTATTATACAAATGTATACTGAGAATGTAACAAAAACATAGAAACATTTAGAATTTTGCAAGAAGAAATGCTGGGTGAGTTTCAAAACTGATGTTAAGATTGTTTTTTCTTTTCTATAAGATGTTAACAACGACAGGGATGGACTGCTAACTAAATATACTGTTTATTCAGCAGGACAGGGATATTATAAATGCGGTTTAAAAAATGGATTTACAGAAGAAAAACCGCAAATTAATTCAGTGAACCATCAAATTCTTTTACATTGTAACAATAAGCTTATTAAACTAGGTTATCAAAAAGATTTAGTAAGTGTTCTTAATTAATAACGAGATGATGTAATATAACATTATGTAAGATATGATAAAAAATACTGATATTCTTAGTAGGAACTGTGCTAGTATATTACTTTCATTGCCAACTATAAACTAAAACATAGTGAAGGAAAGAAGAGAAAATAATGAGTGAAGAAGGTTGCGGAATACATGACGAAATAGAACCCTTTAATTACAGAGGGAAATAATAATATAACTTAAATAGATTTGATTCAGGTGCCATTTAACAGGCAACGCTAGGTTTGACCATCACGTAATAGTTTAGACAATGTCTGGGTAAAACATAACTGTTACAATTAATTTATACAAAAATTAATCAGTCAAAACTGATTCCGACTGTATTTTATTGTAATAACCTATTCTTATTTAAATGTATTAGTAAAAACTAATTTTTACTACCTAGCCTCGTTAAAACTGTTTCCAACAAGTCAAATTTGATTTTGAGTAAAGAACTTGGCCAAAACTGGTATTGACTAATTGATTTTGACTATGGAACTTTGTAAAAACTGGTATTGACAATTGCTTTAGACCATGATTGGTTAAAATCAGTTTTTACAATTCAACAACAGTTTTGATCTGCATGGCTTAGTGGTATTGATTACTCTTAACTGGTTCTCACCATTATCTTTGGTTGAACTCAGTGTTTTACCGTCAATACCAGTTTTGACTGCCTAGTTTTGTGGTATCGAATAGTCACAATTGGTTTTGATCACATTTGAACGTAGTTATGAGCGCTCAATACTAGTTTTAACTAAATACTACGAGTAGTTTTCAGTGTAACACATATTTACATATATAATTTATATTTACAAGTATCTAAATAAAAGGAAGTTATTGCGTTATATGGACAAGTTTGTATAATTTATACAACAATATGTTTACCTGAGAATGATACGGAACTGTAGAAGTCTACCTCATTCACAAATTTAGCGGATCACATGAGAATGCTTTCAAGTAAACAGGATAAGGAAATATTTAGTTTGCACGATACCCTTGCGGTCGCTTCCCCCAACGAAGTTTTAGTTTCATTTTATGTCGTCGGGTAACTTTATTATTAATTTATTTTGTTTTGTGTTGTAGTGTCGTAATTTCTGCTGTTATTACTTTTTAAAATTCCATCCACTAAGAAATTTGTCTTGAGATAGTTGTTATAAATCAAACGGAGAGAGCAGTTATTAATTATTATGAAAACAATAAAATTAACTTAGATTGGTACAATGAATTTTATGATGCTTCTAAAAGTAACACTTATTGAATACACGAAAATGCTCTCAACACATATACAAATTTTTAAAACGAAAACTTTTAGTAATCACAGTACGAATTTATTTAAAATATTGTATAATATAATCGTAAGAGACATTATAATGTAATATAGGCTTTCAAGGCAAAAATGCTTAGCGTTCTGTTTTGTGAAATACACTAGGGATTATAAACTGAGGGCTCGTAGATGAATTTGTACATTTTTTACATCTTATTATCTACAATGGGTGATTCGAAAATATGATATGATTTAAATTGTAGGATTTAGAGTATTTGGTATAAAGAAAATGTCCATTGTAAGGAGAAATATAATTGTGTAAGTTTGTCTTATAAAGTAGGCCCATAAGTTGGTTTCCTTTTAGTATTGATGTCTTTGTGATAAATGGAGACGATAGATCTATTTTTAGATAAGATAGACAGCACATAACGATATTAAATTTGTGATATACTAATAACTATTTTAGGATCTGTATTTGAGTTTTGTGTAATTTACTCGAAAGCAAATTGTACACTAAAATGGGCTACAGTGGTTACAATTGTAAGCACTGGTCAGTATAAACACATTGACGTTTATGTGACATGAAAATAAATAATCATTTCTAGCGGAATACTGCATCTGCAATATACGTTGAGTAGCTGTCTGTTGAGTAGCGTTGAGAAGGTCTGTTCCATTTCCGGTTCAGATGTTTCATTTAAAATAGATTCAGGTTTCGAGGTTTATTTAACCATTTGACAAGTATGTGGTAGTATATTGATGATAAAGCGGATTTACCAATGAAATATTACAGTTAGGGATGGACAGCGTTTCACGTGCAACAGATAAACATCAAGTTTTTGTTGATAATAGCTATAAGCAAGTTATTAATGAAGGTCATGTTTGTGGAATCGTTAAATGTAAAAAGAAGCTGAAAAAACATTTTTAGTACAAACTTAAATAGAACAGATTTATTGTCGGCTACTTCCTCACATTTGGAAGATTGTTTAAACGGATGCAAAACAAATAGAGGCTACTTGTTTTGTAATTCTAGTGTTCCAATGCCGTCTTATTTATAAACTAGGCTGAATGTTAAGCTTTGCATTTGCAGTTACGCATTCCCTTATGCTAAAACCGTATTCTTAAGTTAAAAACACAAGGAACAAGGTGATTATTGTTTCTATCATACATAGGAATACTACTGTAATGATTTATCAAATTCCAGCAGGATTTTATAATTTTCACGTCTATTACTGTATAAGAAAAGGAAACTTTTCTGGGCAGGACTCTTCCATTATTTATGAATCGAATTTATGATGGAGATGTCTACAAATAATCTTGGTCTAAAAACTCGTGAACTTTCATTATTTGCACGCATAAAACACGAGAGCAGCGAGCAGAGGTTAAATCTATTACGAAGAGGACAGGGGTGTCCCCTAGTCATAACTTAACTAACGTTTTATCAGACATAAAATCATGCATATGTCACGGTCTAAAAATAGCTACACCTTAGATTCTTTGACGCATAACACATTTTTCTTTGTGGAGTTGATTACCTTTTTAATTAGATGATAGTACCAGTTGCGCCCAGTACAAATAGAAAAATTTTTGTTTAAAGTAAGAAAAATTTTTGAAATATATTATCTGTTTTATTTCAGAATTTTGAAAGTAACCCAAAAATAAATAAATTAGAGTGTTGCACTTATAAATTAATAACCTAGCACTTCCGTACTGTATATGGGCAGTCCCAAGTTTTCTAATCTCAGTTTCCTAGTGTGACCCACAGGAGATATTTATATTATGATCACAGTTATTCCCATAATTGAATTCATTCCCCGGTTACACATTTCATAAAATTTTCATTTCCACCTCTTTTATTTCAGAATTTTGGCTGCACACATTACCTTTACAAAAGAAAAGGAGATTTCTTTAGTTTCAAAAGTATCAAGGTCAAGGGGCGTGATGATACACAAGATGTTTTCAAGCCTATACAGCAAGGAAATGTAATTGATATGGATATAATTTAAACAGAATACCTAAACACTATGCCGCTTAAAAATGTCTTTTTATGTGAGAGCTTGATGACAACTACATTGTGGGCCTTCAATGTTAGTCAGGACGTAAGCAAGCATGACGCGATAGCTGTGGAGATTTCTATTGAACACTAACTTATAGATACTTAACCATCTCTTCAACTCCTGGGAAAAAACCAAACTAGCAATTTTTAATTTCTTGTAATATGGATTGTCTCTCGTCTTTACTTTTTATCGACAAAAAAGATATTTTAACAGCATACTACACTAGGGAAACTTTAGACATACACAATATTTTGCTAGTACATCTTTAGATGGACTATGTTTGATTGTATTCAAAAGGTTTAGTGAACGCTATAAAGTAATCAATTAAATTTAAAAGGCACTTAAGTTAACTATCGCTTTAGATATATATATTTAAACTATATGTTAGAAATGCCCTATAGTAGATGATAACGGTTAAATTACAGTGTCACAACCTGGTTTCAGAAACTTATCGATACAGCACCAATTGAATTTCAGTGTTTTTTTTCCTCGAAAAGTGTCTGTATCAGCAGTGGTAACTGTTTACCCGTAACCAAGCACCCTAAAACTTTATTTATAAAATTTATATATATGGTAAAAGATCATTTACATAAGACTTTGCGTTCAAAGTAACGAAATCATAACTTATAAAAACATTCTGCTTTACTCTGTACATTATTAATATTCTAGTTTTATTTCGCTTGTACTAAGAATATATCATATTTCTATCTATATTAGACAGTTATATGTTACGAACATATTTTATAGTAAATAAATTTATTATGTTACTATTTTTGAGTTAGAAATACCTAATATCGACAGTACAATACCAGAGGTCCCATAATCAAGAAATATATATATATATATATATATATATATATATATATATATATATATATATATATAAACATCTTGCTATATTATCAAGTTTTATAATGAAATTCTACTTGGTACTAAAAGATTTATGAGTAATAAATCTAAAAGACCTCTCCTTAAACTGTCAGTACTACGAAATGAACTAAGAAATAAGAAGATACACTATCTCAAGTGATTCCTCAAAATTATGCTACTTCATCTCCAAGCAATTATCAAAGTGACAAAACAACCCAAAAAACACTACGAAATTAAATGCTTCACAATTGAATTAAAATAATCATAACACTGATGACTCTGTGATAAACGTTGAAAATTTATCCATTTACAAAGCTTCGTCTAAAGAAAATTTGGTATTAAAAAAAGGCCTAACCTTTTCTCCTACACCATACAAATTTAATCACATTAACTTCGTAACCCATGCTTTGGAATTCGCAAGAAACATAAGAATAAAATATTATTTCAGTCAAAACCCTTGTGATGATAAAAATAAAACTCCTCAATGTTTACTAAAACTCAAAGATCGTTCAGGATGGCAAACTCCACCACTTCCACTAGAACACCCTGTTGAGCAAAACATAAGTTTAATTTTGGCAAATATTTCAAATCCAACAACATATCTCATGCTGAACGAAAAGCAATTAGGTCACTTCAAAATAATGATCAAATTATGATTTTGCCTTCGGACAAAGGCAATTCTATTGTAATTTTAAACAAGTTTGATTACACGAAAGAGGCAGAAAGACAGCTAAGTGATAGTTCTACGTACAAACAAATTGATGAAGAACTAACATCAGCATTTAACCAAAAAATCCGTGATTACCTCACTCAAGAGGCTGACAATGAGGATCTTTCAGATGATATGCTAAATCTTCTTGTCCCAAAAGCACCGAAAACACCAATTTTTTACCATTTACCAAAAATACATAACAAATTCGGACCACCTCCTGGCAGAGCTATCGGGGCAAGCATCGGTTCTCCGACAGAGCGAATCTCAGCATTCGTAGATGACAACCTGCAACCCCTGGTGAGAAATCTTTCCATCCTACATCAAAGACACCGGACACTTTTTATCAAGACTCAAGGATGATCACCAGCCATTTCCTGATGAGACGATTCTTGTAACGATAGATGTAGATTCGCTGTACACTAACATTAACTGGAAGCCGCCACACATTTTCTTGAAACAAGGCCAATAGTACTAAACCTTTAACACACTTTCTAACCTCACTAATTCATTTAATTTTAACAATGAATAATTTCAAATTCATGGATCAGAACTATCTCCAAATTAAAGGAATGGCGATGGGTACTCAGTTGGCCCCATCATACGCCTACCTTTTTATGGGATTTGTAGAAATCTCTCCAAATTTCCTTCCTTTATTGTGGCTAAGATTTATAGATGACATTTTTTTAGTCTGGAATCATGGGTTAGAGAAGCTTCATCATTTCCTTGATAGTTTAAATAAATTTTTCATGTCTTAACTTTAATTGGAATATTAATCAAAAAATTGTCACTTTTTTTGATGTTGAAGTTTTTCTAGAAAATCGTAATTTAAAAACCAAAATACATGTTAAGGGCACTAATAAAATTAATTACTTATATTACAGAAACTGCCAACCAAATCATATAAAAATTCAATTCCAAAAATTCTTTCCATTAGAGCCAAATCCTTATGTACAAACGCTTCAGATTTCAAAATTTCCAAAAGTAAACTTACTAAAGCTCTTTCTAACAGGGGATACTCAAAAAACTTTTGAACCGGCAGCTCAGACAACCAATAAAGGTTAAAATATTCCAAATCACTTCCAAAATTATCCTAAATTTATAACAAAATTTTATCCTGGTTGGCACAAATTCAATAGAGTTATTAAAATTGGCTATGAAATTTTAAAAAACTCGCCCTTACCTGAGAAATTATTGTCCAGGCCAACAAGAATAGTATTAAGGAGACCTAAAAATTTGATGACTATGGTTGTAAGGCCCAAAATTTAAGTTGGAAAAATTATGTAAAATTATCTTTTGGCTGTGAACCATATAATAAACCACGTTGTGGTATTTGCAAAATTATGGATAAGACCGATCAATTCCAAAGTAGCGTCACTAACAAAACTTATCCAACAGCTGGTAAATTGGACTGTACCTCTAACAATTCAATTTACTAGCTAACCTGTAGGTTTTGTCCCAAGGACTACATTGGACAACCTCAAATTCTTTACGGGTAAGAATGACCGGTCACTGTTTTTCTATCAATCATAAAGACGACAAAAAACCAGTAGCCTTACACGCTATGCACCGTCACAAAAGCTTTGAGGATTGTTATAAACTCAAAGCTATATGCAAAATTATACCATAAATTATAGAATTAATTTAAATTTAAGGAATAATGAATTTGTACACCAACTTTTATTAAAATCGAAACAACCATATGGACTTAACATTCGCTAAATTATTGTTTTCCACTTGAAAAATTAGATTCTAAAATACAAATTTTCCTACATTCAAAATTATATTATATTATATTATGTTATTATTGTTAAATTAACAACTAACCAAAACTTGTTTACATGTCAAAATTGTATTTACATTTAGAATGTTTACTATCAGGTGTTTCTTCTTTTGTTTGTTTATTTTATTCTGTGCATGTTTGAAAAGTGTACTTGACAAAGTTGTTAATATTACAACGCATATAAAAAAAATTGTTGTTTTCTTTTGAAACTGCTCTTAGAGACTGTATGTATGTATATATATTTATATATAATTTCAATAAAAATTGAATCGCAAAAATTACTTGCTCCGCCGGGACATATAACATTTAACTATTTTTTTTATATTTTATATAAATTTACATGCATGTATTGTACATATATGTATATACATTTATATTATGTGTGTGTGAATATATATATGTATATATATATATATATATTTATATATATATATTTATTTATTTATATATACATGTAAATTTATATAAAATATAAAAAATTATTAATAGTTAAATGTTATACAAACTGTTTATTTCTTTTTAATACATATACTGATAAGACGTGGAAAGGGTATTTGATGTAAGATTTATTCAATCAATCTTGATATTCATCTCAGTTTAATATCACCGTTGATAGATGCAGTTGAGAGGCTTTCAGCCAGGACACGATCATAAAATAGCGGATATTAAAGTTCTATCGTTAACATCTTCATTATGATGTACATAATTTTCTCGCAATATCAGGAGATGACATTGGCCTAATTCATTAAGTTACAAGTTATGTTCATTATTAAGGTAACAGTTCTATCAATTCTAATCAACACACACAGGGAAAATTTTGTATTATAATATAATTATTAAATACTCTATAAAATTATAATATTATTTAATTTACATCATTATCACTCTAATTTACAAAAATTATCTCCGTTATTTTCGTGCTCTTATTTCTTTTGTCTTTATATTGTTTAATTTTTAAATAATTAAGATATTATTTTCCTTCAACATATTAAAGTTAAAGTCATAAACACAATTATTCATCATTCACTCTTATTTACCTTTAATCTAGTTGCTATTATGAGCAAAACTTTTTCGTGTTTCTGCTTTGTTGCATACTTTAACTAATACTTTTCAATATTTTCAAAAATACAGAAACGTTGCCAATGTTCAGTAGTACAAAATCAGTAAAACTACGTTTCTTTATCTGCAATCTGATCTCTTCTTTAGGTAAATAACTAATCTAACTCGTAACTACGATTTAAGTTAAAATAATCAAACATACCAGAGCTCTGTCAGGAATATCCATGTCATGCCATACTATCTACTTAATCAAAACAAAACACTACACAATAATTTTTTTGTTGTACATTACTCCAATATTTGATTTTTATTTTGAAGTTTTTTTAGTATGAAAATAATAAACATATAATTAATAAAAAAATTTAGGTTGCCTGTAAAGTCGGTTTTACGGGCGAAGATTTTACGTGACGTCTTTTTCTCGGTAGAATATTTATTGATATGAATATTATTAAATTGCACAATAGGAACAAGGAATTTAATGAAAATAAGAATTGCACAAATTTTAACTATAGAAATATATTTTGTTTACTAAAACATTGTACATAATTTGAAATTAATTAAAATTTGTTATTGTAAATGGTAAAGTTGAATAAAACATTTACTAAAATTGGAATTTGAAATTCTTGCTAAACACAGTTAAATTCTAACTCCGCGCGTGGTGATTGGTCGGTTTAGTTCGTTTGTTTGGTCGCACTGTTATGACAGGTTAGAGGTTATAATTTGTTATTTTAAATGTTTGACTAGCAATACGCGCTGTTTCTTATCAATCGACTGAATTACGATTGATTGCAGAGTGATTTAAACTAATAATTTACTTAACACTATCAACATTTGTCAATAGTATGACATAACCTATAAACTCAGTTTCTCAACTTTTGTGTCAATCTAACAATTAATCAATCAATCATAGTTTACGATAATGAAATATCAGTGTACAATTATTTACCTTTATTGTTGTAGTTGTTGTAAATGATGAATCTAAGCACTCCACATTTTCACGAATAAACATAGTTATCTGCTTTATCCCGTGCGGCGGATCCACTGGACGGGCATCGTAACGTTACCGGGCGTTACACTTTTTCATGAGTGACTCCGAGCCGCAACCTAATTTAAGACGTTGTCACGTCAAAAAAACTACAAATGAAAATAGCATACATATTAAATATATCTAAATTTTAGAGATAAATGTATGTATAACGGTAATAATAAAAATGCTCTTCAATTTTTCAAATAAAAGCATATATAATAAAACATTATTAAAATATAGTGTAGTTTTCAATACCAACAGTACGAAATATTTAGTGGGGTTATGAGAATGTACCTAGCAATGTTTAACTCTAACCAAAAAAAATTCTGGTTATGATAACGGATATCTTCACTGAGAATCAATCAATAAAATGGTTGCAAGGAACGACTCGATGTCACGGAAGTAAATTGTTTTTATTAACGCCGCGGAAGCAATTTTCACCGATATTGGCAAGCACCGCAATATCTGCAGAGCCGGCAGCGAAATCTCATGGGCACACACGAGACTATACACTCCCGCCAATACACTATACAAATATGCATGCGGGACTCCTCTTTGTATTAAACTTTCCATAATGAATATCCATTAGCAAGTTTTTATCAAGACTGTTTTTAATGTATTGCTACAAAATGGTTGTACTGTTAATAAATAAAATATTGTGAAATAATCCCGAACACTAAGTGTCACTGGATCTTTCATATTTCCTTAATAATTTGCCCTTAAACAGGAAGGGATTTTGCCTCAAGAACCAATTCTGAGAATTTACTTTTAGTTCATTCAAATGCTCTGCACATACTAGTCGCTATATTAAAGTCTAATTTCGCAGTAGAGAATAGACGTTCCCTAAGTTCATGCTAATCACGACACGATCTCTGATTAGGCTATCTCTAAGTCTAAGGAATTCGAAATTGCTCGTTGCTGTGCTAGTTTTTAATTAATGAAGTAATAAAAATCCATTAAAAGTTGTACCATTAGATTGCATCAATTTGTGTACTTTACTAAACAAGCTAAACCGACACTAAACAACTGAAAAGTGTCAGAATCAACTAGAACGAAGGTCGAGCTAATAAATGTTATAGGTGAGACGATATTTCAACGTAAAGCAATTTCATGTCGGTTCGATTGTCAAACCATAGACGTTATCATACATTATCCACTTTATTTGTGTCAGTACTTTACCGAAATTGACTTTAGTAAAAACCACAAATTACTATACAAGAAACTTTCTTGAACGTATAAAACCGATTTGCATTCTGTAAACGGCATTTTGTGACGTTGTATAATTAGGATGTTGTAATATTCACGACCGGTTTCTTTACTACATTTTAATTTATCGGATGTACAGTATGTTCCAAAACTTATGCACAGTGAAGATATTTTGGAAGTTGTAAAGATACAGCAAAGATTAAATATATCAATTCAGTACAATCTCAAAAAGCAAAAACATAAAAAGAAAATTGTAAAAATCCTTGTAAAAATTGTAAAAAAAGGTTATTTATTGCTTGAATGGAAAAACACACTTAAGGATAGAGATATATAGATAGAGTTTTATACAGATTTGTCGAGAACCTGAACAGTTAATGTCAAGCGAGAGAGCAATGATAATTACGAGTGGAGAGACACAAAGAGCACGACTCTATTCTTCGACATGCTGCCTATTGAAGCTGGTGGTATGTTGCTGTTTATACAGATGTGTCGAGTACCTAAACAATTAATATCAGGCGAGAGAGCAGTGATAATTACGAGTGGAGAGACACAAAGAGCACGACTCTATTCTTCGACATGCTGCCTATTGAAGCTGGCGGTATGTTGCTGTTTATACAGATGTGTCGAGTACCTAAACAATTAATATCAGGCGAGAGAGCAGTGATAATTACGAGTGGAGAGACACAAAGAGCACGACTCTATTCTTCGACATGCTGCCTATTGAAGCTGGCGGTATGTTGCTGTTTATACAGATTTGTCGAGTACCTAAACAATTAATATCAAGCGAGAGAGCAATGATAATTACGAGAGGAGAGACACAAAGAGCACGACTCTATTCTTCGACATGCTGCCTATTGAAGCTGGCGGTATGTTGCTGTTTATACAGATGTGTCGAGTACCTAAACAATTAATATCAGGCGAGAGAGCAGTGATAATTACGAGTGGAGAGACACAAAGAGCACGACTCTATTCTTCGACATGCTGCCTATTGAAGCTGGCGGTATGTTGATGTTTATACAGATTTATCGAGTACCTAAACAATTAATATCAGGCGAGAGAGCAATATCATAATAATATCATTCAACAATAACCTTATAACAATTATTGTACATTTGAATAGTTTTGTTTGAATTGTATTTTTGTTTCAAAGTAGTAAGTTACAATGTGTAAATATTTATAAATATATGCATTTTCTACTACACCACGCTTTTTCTACTTTTAAATCAAGAAGTAATATTTTAAATTCAACAATCAAGATTTATTATTTGAACGCACTGAGCTGTACAGTGACGGAACCGGTAGTCACTGATTATGGCTTGTTTCTAGCGACTATCTACTTGCTTTATTCCAACTAAACTATTATTGAGGATGTAGGCATTAGATGCAAACGCCACTCTGCTTGTTTTAGAAATGATACACAATGGTTGTCGAGATGCTACACAATGCGTAAATGAAGGTTCCTGATCAATATCACAGCCAACCAACCCTGCTTTTTCCAGAGATGTTACGCAGTGACTACATCAAGGGTAATATCTCAGCCTACAAGCCTGCTTTCCTGCCTACCTGAACCAAGAGCAATGACTTTTATCGTGTTTCTAATCCCTGTGTTTTTTCTGTATGTTGTTATTTCATGGAACTGACGACTATTGTCATCGATATTGAGGTTTAAACGTTGTATTGTGTGCACTACAGACGTAGTTTACATTGTTGCATATTTCAGCATTTTTGTCATTGAAACTGCAGCATACTCCTGCCGATCTATCATTTATTTAAAACCTTTGTCATAAACTAATTTTTTAACGTAGATATTAATGTTGTGGACTTGTGTTGAGTATAAAAGTAAATTTACACATTATTATTTTCTCTTCCTGCGTTAATTCATCGGGATACTACAAAACAAGCTAGCAAAATCAAATGTTACTTACTAGGCCCTATAAAACCCTCCAACAAAGACCCAATAGCTTAATAAGATGTGAGTTTAAGTTGAAAGTTTGAGAGAACAAAAACAAAATTGCCATATTTACGTAAATTATTCAAATTTGAGGATCCTCAAGCCACTGAGCAAATTGAAAGTTTCAAAACAGGTATGTTAAGAATTTGAAGATTGATTAATTGAAACATGCTGTATGTCGTTTCCCTGACTCACACATCAAGACAAAAGAGTTAGGTAATAAAACAGACAATTCAAAATTGATTTGTTCCAGTTTTCTTTACCTAAAAAAAGAAATCAAGAAGTTTATTGTTAAACAATTGCAGAAAAGGTAAGTGTTTTCATAAGTAGACTATATCGACAGCGTGTTCATACAGGTTTTTGAGACCTGCTTGTATTTCAAGACCCAAGGAAAACTTGGAGCATAAAAACCTAACAATGACATTGTACACTGCATTTTAGAGCTAATTTATTATTGTGGCTAATTAACACTAAATTATCCAAATAATATTTCATGTAATATATAGTATCATAATTCTGAAAACACTTTTTTCTAAATTTTAATAATTCAGCAAAGGGAATGTAAAAATTACAAGATTTGCACACGTCCAAAATCTAACCACTACAAACGGCAATACTCGTATTTTTCATACAAAACAAAGCAACAGCACGAAGTCGTTGTTATATTTCATGTGAATGTGGAAATACGCTCCCTCGCCTTTATCACCTCGCCAATAATTAAATCTCCCTGCGCCGCATCACGTGAGCTGAACTATATTAACACGTTGTAGTATTTCATGTGAATGTCCAAATATACTTCTTTGCCCTTATTACCTCGCCAATGATTTTGGTGAAGTAACGGATCTCGGGTGGGAAAGCAATCTTCAATCTTTATTTTGAAAACTAGGTAGAATGTGGAACAATCGGTGATTACGGAAAGCGCGGCTTGGTTTCACCTTCCTCATCTAAATAATGACATTTGAGGCTCTCATGTCACTGATTCAGACGCTTTTGATATTTCCAGATCACAAGGTTCGTATAATGTCTCTACAGCATTTCCCTAAACGAATATTCTCGGTGAATCTTCATCTAGAAATGTAAAAAATCGATATAATCAGTGACATGAAAGCCTCAAACTGTCATTATTTTGATGCGTAAGGTGAGTCCATGCGACGATTCCACCACCTTCAATTCTTTGTGCGTGGTATGTACTTTCCTTTTTTACTATATTAGAAAGTTAGAAAAGAAAAATTATACTCCTTCACATTAAAAGAAACACTAAGTTGTAAGTGACCACTGAAACCACCTTCAAGATTTCCGTGTCAAATTAAATGGGACGATACGTAGATTTGCCACATTTTCCTCAAATTTCCCTTCCAGTTTTAAATTGGTGAGTCGCATTCTTATGGAATAATACAGTTTATTATTGATTATTTACCCGCTATATATATTGAGCTGTAAAATGCTTTGATTAGTTTTTTTCTTTAATAACCCAGTTTTCAGTATGGCATTATAATCTATAAATCAATGTTTATAATTATAGTTTTTAAACAAAAAAAGGTGTATAAGTTACAAGGAAACAGTAATGCTAATAGAAGGGGATCTAAATAAACTGTTCCAGTCAATATCATTTATTCTGCCCGGCCACCAAACCAATAACAGCCAAATCTGTCTGCAAGTAATACAGATAACAAATAGCTCATAAGTGTAATACTTACAAACATGTTATTATGGGTGACGGATAGTATTACCAAACCTTAATATCTTTGGAAGGTGAACACTGGAAACACAAAACTTGTATGATTTAATATTCAGTGGTGATGTTATCTCTGGTCGATTAAAGGAGGAACTTTAACTTTTGTTCTGAACAAGAATTGTGTGATTTACTAATCAGTGATGATGATGGACACAGATCAATGTAGGAATATGTTATCAACATTTCTATAATAATCTCTAGGACAAGAAAAAGTAACAAAAAGAATGAGATGTGCTTTTTTAGTGGGCATAGAAAAGAAAAACTGTTCTAAAGAACGCGTGGATTACCGTTGAATAAAAATAAGAGCAATACTATAGTAAAATATGCCCTACAAGTGCTTCAGTTTTAGTACCATTATTGCTTTATAAATCCATAGTTGTACTTTTTAACGTATTTAACAAAGCATTTATATAATATAAAGTTACCAAATATTTGTTTATTAAGACGGGATACCAATTAAAAGTTGTATTTTAAATATATACATACCCTTATAATGTTAAGACGTATAATTTAAAACTTCCTCTACCTAGTCAGTGTTTTAAGCTGGTTATTCGCAAATCATCATATTTAATAATTGACCGCTGAGCTTCATCGAAAAATAAATCTCCTCCTTTTATCACGTGATAACTTTTTTCATTACAAGTATTACATTTTATAATTTAAAGAACAAAACGCTTTATATAGTTTCATACGTTATTTTGGTGCCCTTGTTAAGTACTATCGACGAAAGAAGTTAGTGCTTGTAGGTTTATGGGTGTAAACCTGATTATTTACGAGCACAACAACGTACGAAATGTACAGAGAACGCGAGAAACTGCCATAAAAACTGCCGTTAGGGAGCAGTTAAAACGCATTCAGGGAAATGCGGATTCTTTTAAACATCAATGTTTCAAACTGCTTTAGTTTCTCTTCTTCCGAATTTTCTTTTTTATGTATCTCTACTCCAGACTTTAATTTTACTTCGTCACCTAACTCTACTGCTTATCTGATTGGATGATTAGTAATTTCAAATTTTATAAGTAGATAATTTAAAAACATGCCTTGTTTATTTTTATGAATAAAAATTTGTTAATTACCATCCAAGGTTATAATGACTTGTTTTTAACAGATGTTCTGATCTGGGCTCGTTTTTATAACATAATGATGCCAACTTATATATTTTATTTGTTTCTATGCATTAATATTTATAGGTAATAAGATGCTTAAAACACACTATTATTGATTCTATAGAGTTATGTTTGATGTAAGATATCATACTCTGATGTACATAATCTACGTGTTTGTGTCCCATAGTGTGATTATTTTGCACAAACATCAAACGATACTATATGAAGAGATAATTAATTGTATGCGGTCTAAATATTAAAAATCTAATATTGTGACATTTTGTGTTAAAATCATTGCAAAACATACAGTAAAATAGATCAGAAAAATCTCAATGAATGGTAAATTCAGAACAGAAGCATGAAGTATAGCTCCTCTCTGCAGATAGCTATTTGACACCTTTACTAAACTACGTAACATTTAATATTTTAGTATACTATATATCCAAATACATGTATATACTTAGAGAGCACACTATACCAGATATGAATTAAAGGAGAATCACAAATTTCACACACAAATTATGCTGGTTTGGAGTACATTTTATTTTGACTTAAGTACAGAGCTTTTCTACAAACTGGTTTTCTAACCATCCGCACGAAAAAAAAGAACCATCTATATTCATGTACTCGATCTATATCGTTCAAATTGTAGCAAGTATGTGAATTGCTTGGATTAAAATGAATATACAGATTTTCTTTTAGGTAGTTTTTGTAAATAAACATAACTTTGTTTTTGTACACTGAGAGAGTCATGTAAGAAAAATTGCTGTTTTATAAGCATAAACCAATCTATCATCCCTTAAAATTTTATCATTTAGCTATAGGTCAGTATACAGTATACTCTAGTTGATATTTCAGCGTGTTGTTATAATTGCCATTATAAATATTATCTGATAAGCTGATATTGTATAAAAGAAAGACACACAATTTATAACACTGACCTTAGTGTTGTATTTCTATGTAACTAACGGCTGCTTCACTACACTGTCATTAACGGCTGGAAAATTCTCTGTCTTCCTCATTAACATAGATATTCCGGGTCCTTCTCTATCAGGAACCCATCAATCATATTGGTGACGTAAATAAATCGTCTACACCTGGAGTCAATCTAGAAAGCTTTCTATCGTTTCAATTTGCTACTTACTGGACACCACTTTCGTTTACAAATTACACATACAGAGACGAGAGCATCAACGCATTTTATGTTTATGGAAAGTTATTTTGTTATTTTACCTTAAGTTTAGGAAATGGGTGAAAAGTAAAATAATATTCTACATTTACTGTGCAGCTGGGATGAATTGAGCTTTACTAATATCAAGTACATTTGTGGTTTTACGAGTATAAATTGTAGTCTACGCTTGAAGGCTCCAAATGTTACTAATCGTAATCAACTCAAAAATAGGTCAAAAGTGAAAACATTCAACTTTGACTACAACTGAGATGTATTGAGCTTTACTAATATCAAGTTCTTTAGTGGTAATATGAGTTAAATTGTGAAGCCCAACATCCTACGCTTGGATGTGACGTATATGATCAACTCAATCATGGCAAAAGGTATTTAAAAAAATTTAAATATCAGATTCATTCCATTCTACATGAACAATCTGATTGTTTTATAAAAAGGTATTAATTTAGTCGATGATATAAAATATCTTATATTTTAAGTGAGCGATGCCCCTAAAATTCTTCCATGGTGGACCTCCATAGTGTTTGTGTGAACCAAATAGAACTTTATTCACTATTGAAACACCTAAAACCTTGTTTTATATGCAAATATCCCTTATTTCGACAATCAGCACGTAAAGCCTTGAGGAAACACCTTGTAAGCAAAATATTTAGTAAACCCCTAAGGATAAATTATAAAATAAAACAAAAAAACATTATGTAGGCGTAGCCCAAAGGATTTCCGAAATAAAAATAAGAAGGTTTGTTAACCAGGTACGCTAAGATTTTCCATTTAAAATTTTAGTACGATTGGTTCAGTAATGTTTACGTTATTAAGTAACATGTACTTAAACATATGGAGAGAACGTATTATATTTTTATATAACAGTATAGAAATTAAATTATACATATATATATATACATATATTTAGATGAGAAGATTGTTTTATTTTTAAACTACAGTGCTATAAGATATATGGATTAAAAGGAAAAAAATATTAATTCCAAGGTTGGAATAAACAGATTGATAAAACAGTTAGTGAGGCCGAATTCAATTACGAGAGGAGTAACTTTGGTCATAATATAAATATCTCCTGTGGACTACTCTTACGAAACTTGGATTAGAAAACTTGGTGGATTGTCCAAATATATTTGCTGTGGGTTAACACAGAGATTTGGTGTTCGCATTTCAAGTATTAAGTGAGAAAGGTAACAAATATTTTTAAACTTTAGGGAATGAATTGAATATATTATAGAATCAATGACTTGCTTTACTTATAAATTAACAAAGCAGATTGTGGTGATAGAAGCCTGAAAAGACGTACCTGTATTTAATAGTTGATTTGTATTTGTTCTTTAAATAATTGTTAGGAGCTGTTATATATTTATAACAATTCTATATATGAATGTTTCTGTTTACATTTGTACATACTCTTTAAATTGCTTTAGTTACAACACTGAGTTCAAAGATAGTCTTTAAATGATGATATATGGCATTTTCAACTAGCATATTTATCCAAACTAATATTATATGGCATTTTACATTATAAGATATTCGGTATAAATGTTTGATGCTTTGCACTATTAGCGTTTCTGTACAACCATTATACTTATCAAATTATATGTTTATCTAATACTTAAATCCTTTTATTGGGATCATGATTGCAGAACTGTAGCTCTAACAAAAATAAAATTGTAACTAAATAGAAAAGGTCCTTTGAATAACCTAAACTTGGTTTCCCTTAAGTTCCTTAAGTTATTCGAGAAATATAAACGTCTTTTAAGTCCATTATAATGTCCTTATTTGTATTTATTTTAATTTAAATTTTATCCAGCATTCAAGCGTTATAAATATTTGTTTGAAACTCAGATTTAACTAAGTAGGAATTTTGTAGACGCAATACAAGAATAGTGATAGTGCAAGTTAATATCACGTTTTTAGATAAAGGCAACTGCGTGGTTTGATGAACGTTCTTACAATACATGTATGTCTACGTTCTGTCATTTAGTTTCGGTTCCTTCAATCAAAATACTATAAATACGTTGTGTTTTTTGTGGATAATGAAACAATTTCTTGTACTTTCACGCCATCTCCAAGCTTTCTGCAACCTGAAAGCCGTGCCGTAGGTTTGATGACAGATATATGTAATTGACTCCTACCTGAAGGGACCTGTAAGATTAGAACACGGAGTACCGATGAAAAAACAGTCTTGTATTTAATCTCTGTTTATTTATTCCCAGCGCAAGTCAGTGACATAAGGAATTATATCATACATGAAATTTAATTCTGTTATAGAAAGAAATATGAGGGTATTAAAGTAAAGGGTTACATATTCATCCTACCAAGAAACAAGTTAAACATAATGTTTAAGATATAGATCTTTAATTGAATGCATTTACTATATTTTTATTAAATCGTAGTTCGTAAAGGAGAAACTTTGAAAAACCAGTTTATAAATACCACTTTGCCTGTAACAACTTCTTGTCAAGTTCAGATCAGTTTAAATGATAATCGCTTCAACTGAAGATTTGATTTAGAGCCAATATTTAATGGAACAGTCCCAAATGGAACGTTAATAATATATTAAATCTTCCCGCTACAAGTCGTATAGACAGGGCCGCGCATGCGCAGTTCATCCTTCTTTTCTCTCCGTGTTAGGGTCTCTCTGTAGGATTTCGCCCACATGCATCGATGCGTGTTTATGTTAACTAATCTATGCATGGTCAACATACAGTACACTACAAGTATGAAGTAATATTATTACCAATACAAGTTCTTGAATATTATGTTATTTTGTTCAAGTATTTAAAATTCTTTAGCGTTATTGTTACCAAGTTAAAAGATATATGGAAATGGAACGCACACACAGAGTGTAGGTCAAAGAATTTTATATTTTGCAAAGAATTATATAGGTTTCTGCTAAACTAAACCGAGGCTAGAGACCGAGGTATGTTTTAAACCAACCCGTGGCCGCAGGTTTTAGTTTAGAAGTTTTGAAGTAGTCAACTAAAAATGAGAAACGTATACTTACTTGATCTAAGAAAACTTAATTTGTTTTATATTGCCTGTCTAGTCGTAATAAACGGAACTTTCTAGGAGTTTCAGACATTTTTTCTGTGATAATATAAACTGCCAAAAATCTCACAAATAATTTTTGCTAATGAATCTTTTATTTGTTTGTTTAAAATAATTGTATAATAATTAGTGTCATTTTTACTCCAAAACATAAAACTGCTGTTAATGGTGGTTTAACTTCAGCATTTACGGGCACGAGACAACAATTGAATAATTATGTTAATTATGATGTATTAAAAATTATTCCTAATAGTTTTATTTGATTTTTATTTTGGCGGTATATGCACTGGATCACTGGAAAATTAATACGAGAATCAATCGCAAATTGATTTTATTTTATTACTGAAAGATTTCCAAGTGTCAGTGGCACAGCTTTACCTTCTTGATCATGTATCAGCATAATCTTATTTTGAAATAAATTAGTTGTTTACAAAAAATTAGATAAAAAACGTGTCTCGGACCTCGTAAACAAATATTTTCAATTGGCGAAACATTTTAGTTACTTCAAATAAAATTAAATGTCCAGGTACAATGGGCTTTTTATACACACGACTAGAAGAGATGTAATTCCTTTAAGAACAGGTTAATATCAAGCCATGTATTAGATAATGATTAGGCTCTTGGTGTGTGATCGCAGAATTAGAGAGTAATTTCCTTTTGATGGGCCGGTTGGCAATTCACTTTAGAGCTCGGGTGTGAAATCAGGACAAAGGATCCTTTGTGTGAAGTACACCTGAATAAGCGACATAGCATGCAATTAATAGAAGATACTTCCTCTTTGCTATAATAAAATGTATTTTTTTTTATTACGGCAATGACGTTACGAAAAAATAAATACGTATTACTAAATTCACTTTAGTTAAAATGTTTCTGTAAACTCCAAATTAAATAAATATTGTAAGTAATAATTTCTACCATATATATAACAGTTTTATTAAACCAATTACAATATATTGGATGTGATCAAAATGTCATTATCTTGATAATACCGAAATTGAACTTATTTGATACTGATCTCGCTGTAGTTAAATCACCTCAAGTTGTCCCAATAAGTTACAATGTTAAAACTAATGTAGTTTTACGCCCTTATTTCAGACATAGAATTACGGAGGGTTTTCTATTTTTTGAAATATAGTTAATACGCCTTTTAGTGTTTGTATATTTTTATTGTTTATCTAGATTACAACCTAGATCTCTAACTTAGATACACTTTATTGTTTAAATATTCAAAAGTATACTATTTTCAAAAGAATATATAAATAGATTTCCGATGAGAGTTAATTATATCTTTCAAATAAGATATCCTACAGTTGTCTACGACTACATGAGGATAACTCTATTCTAATAGGTGAAAACTTAAGGTCTTCAATGAATACACCCAGTTCCTAAGAAAAAGGTGTTTTAATTTTGGTTAGCTGAACATATTTATATTCCAGTACACGGTTATGTCTTTTATTTGTATTGTTAGACCAAGTTGATTGTTTTAAATTAATATCTAAAATAATATAAAAATTCATTTTTAAAAGCATAAAATGCAATTTTTATCTTGTCTGTTTGTAGCCTATATACTCGTAGAAAACATGTCTCTAGCCAAAATAATCTGTAGCCTGTAAAATTATATCGAGTGTCCAACAACAGTACGTTATACTATTTGAGAATTCAGGATAAAATAACTAAACTAATATATATATATATATATATATATATATATATAAAATATGTATATATGTTATATATATATATATATATATATATATATATATTTATGTCAGTTTTTTATTTTTTTTGGAGAAAATTATATCTTTGATTTTTTTAAGTTTAAAATTTGAAAACATTTTAGTCTACATAATACCCGTATCGAAAAAACTATTTAGACAAATATATTAGGTTTATAAGTGGCAGACGTACAAAATTATAAAACTGTAGTGACTATGAAACGGGTGGTTTTGTAATAACTGTATGCAAATATTATATTTAGCTTAATTGTATGTGAAAATTTTTATTCTGGTTTGATACATACATGACAAATAATAACCAAACAATATATTTTTTGCAAAGAGCTACATTTCTCTTTAATTTCACATATCCAGGAATGATTGCTGTTCATCCTGGATTATAATCAGCTGATTGATGCATTTGATACATGACTTTGCAAACACATCGTTGTCATTTGATACATTCATTTATTTTTTATGCAGTATCTTTTTGTTTAAACAATGTTATTAACGGTTTCGTGGAAGGTTTAAAAGGATAGCAGGACTTAAAATATTTGCCATCACAAGATGTTACAAAAACTCATATAACAAAACGTCTGAATTATAAAGATATTTTCTTTTAATCTGGTGCAAAAATTATTTTTTTTAATCATGCAAAATAATGAGAAACAAGAAATGAGAAAAAGTAGTGTTAAAAAATATCCAAAAACTGCTTGGAATCCTGACAGTCTTGACAGTAAAACAGTCATTAAGAGGGTTGAGAATTTTCGTGCAGCTTTAAAACTTGTGTGTTTTATAATGAATATTTGTTGTAGGTTTTTATGGAAACCCTTTGACTAGGGCTAATCAAATAGATAGACGAAACTTTGTCACAGTAGAAAAACATTCCACTTCTTTAAAAATGTCATTGCTAGCTTAACGAGAGAAAACCAACAAGGACTCGGTTTAGAAGCTACACTTCTAGTATGGTAAATAAACTTTACAGGAGGATCAACATTCAGTCCAAGAAGATGTACTATTCAGAATTTACTTATCAACGATAATGGAGACGTAAATTGAACATCGTTACAAAAGCATTTTCTAATTTGTTCCTCCACTGAAAAAGAACATTTAAATTCAGTATAAAATGTTTAATTCTTTGATTAAGAAATATCAACAAGCAAATTTACGACCATTGACAACCACCTTATTGTTGGAATTTTTTGTGACATTGAAAAAAGCAAAGAACAAAGAGTATTAGGTCCAATACTGAACCATGTAGGACGTTCAGTATTGGACAATAAACAGCGAATTATAATTATGATACTTAATTTTTAACTTTTTTGAGTTCTCCTTTCCTTGTGCAGCGTCTGTAATCTGATGCTGTCACACACTTACCTCCTGGAATTTTTACCGATTATAACAGTAGAGTAACTAGTGGGGGAATATTTTATTATTGTTTTACTTCAATTACCCGTGGAATACAGGCTCTCGTGATACAATGTACAAAAATTTATTAATTTTGTATTCACGCTCACCATCCGTACTCTCGAATCACGTGACCGCGGCGCGTGGCTTTGAAGGAGACCGGGGGTGACGTCTTGGTTTTGTCAGTTAAATCAATAGTTGACTACATACGCAACCTGTTTTGTCGGGTTTATGCTTGCTTGATAAGGAAGTAGACTGTGACTAGCGACCAGTTCAGAGTTAACCAACGAACCGAAGACTTGTGCCCTATACTACTACAATCATGTATCTTGACTGTACAGAAGCGTACCGAGTAAGTAAATTGCTGAATATTATAATTAAATTGTACGTTGAGTCTCACCCGTTTGCCCCAGTTATTTTATGTGAACTAGCTTAAAAATATAATACTTTGCCCTTTTATACAAATCTGCTCTGTATCACGTAATATTGTCCGTAGCTATTTGGTAATCTGTTGTTGTCTGTTCATAGGTACTTTCAAGAAACCTTTTGTTGTAGCAGTATAAATTTAAAATATACTCAATAAAGTAAAGTGAGAACGAATCGATATATGGTAATATATAAATATATCGAAGCACCAAAACAAGTATGTGAGGAGAGCAGAAAATGTATTAAAAGTCTCCAAATTTGAGTGAAAGGATATATATTTTAGTTTATTTGAATTCAATAAATCTTTTGTTGAAAAGATCTTTTAATTTAATTTTTTATTTTGGTCATTAAAAAATTTAGAAATGTTAAATTTTTAGTTTAACACAGAGCCTTTTGATATGATAAAAATAAGACTACACAATCAATAGTATTCAGTTATGGAGAATGGAGTTTATGATCAAACCACTGATATGATGGTTGACCGAAGGTTGGCATGATGAACAGGTTTCCGAACTATAGTAATGGCAGTAAATATGTAGGAAACGTGGAAACGTCCATTGAGAACTATAACCCATAGGTATATAATGCATTGTAGGTCTATAAGGTATACCTTGTATATAACAAACCTTGCCTTTGTTATATACAAAAGAAAACTCATCACTTATAACAACCTAATCTCTTTTTTACGTACTTTTATTCCTCCTCCTTCTCCTTTTGATCCACGTATTATGTTATTACATACCTAAATTTACTAGGCAGGAAAGCATGACAAGTTTATAAATTTAACAATCAGAAAATCGCAGAGCAATCGCATTGTGCAAGTGAACTGATTCCATACCACTATATTTATTTATTTATTTATTTACGGTAACACCATTAGTACATGGAAAAAACAATAAGATATTCTTATATCCAACAATAAGCTAATGAAAATGATCCATATTATTAAATTATTAACAATGCCAAAATAAATTGCTACAACATAACAATAACATATAAAATAGACTATATAGAAAATAACAATAATAGCATAGCAACAATAATAAATAGTAACAGTAATTTATACAATCAATTATACATTCCATCTGCACTTTAACACATATACTACATATGAATAATTTTATAACAATAAAAGGGGGAAAAAAATCAAATGTATGCATGTAGAAAAAGAGTAGAAGAAAAAATAGAAAGAAATAAATATATACACATATTACTATGAGCCAAGGTGTCAATGTCTACAACAAAAGAAAATGTTTTTTCAGGTGCATAACACTATCACTGAAAAAGTCATGCTGGGAGGAGACGAGGTTTCCAAGTCTGTGAAGTCTCGGGATAGTGCTGTGATGTACATAATTGGTTGAGTAGACACGACGGCAGAAAGTGTGAAGGGACCTGGTCTGATGAGGCACTCTGAAGTCGATCCTCCGACTATATTGTAACTTACTTTGCCATAAGTAGATACTCAATACAAGTTTTCATAACATTTTCAAGTTAGAGCTGTTTTAAGTTAGCGTACTGTTAGACACAACCAAATGGTCACACTCTCTTAACAAATATAACAAGGAAACAAGGGTATAAATTATCTTGGTTAAATTCCAAAATGAAATGCAATGTATCGTTTTTAACATTTTTCTGTTGACAGAATTTCAAGAAACTTTTCATGTGTAAAACAGTGTAAATAAAAATTGAGAGATATTTAACCTGAAGAAATGATAACGTGAAGGTTATTTATTTGTACTATGCGTAGTGCTGAAGCATTTACTAGAAATTTTTTTAGGATTAAGAACCCCACCCCCCCCCCCCCCCACCAATGCATAACCGAGCAGGCCTACTAGGTATGTATGCACAAGCCGGGAGTACACAAACGCCTATTCGTCAGATTGAGAGGCATCAGCATGTTTTGACATGTTTTGTTTGCTCCCGGCGTGACCTTAGCTTCCACACTCTAGTATTACCGATAATGCCAATGGAATGTGATATAGAGCTCTAAACCAACTCTGATAAAATCTATTCTCAGTGTTCAGAGCAGAAAACTCGCTTAATTCAACACTAACAGCGGGATTAGGATACCACTCCCAGGGCAAAACACAGGAACAAGCAGCGTGGGTGGAGGAGATGTAAATAATATCTAAGCGTTCATTTCTATTCCTATTGTTTCTGCGGTGTTCACTACTTCAATGTTTGTATTGGGCGATGTAAAGGCCATACCTATAATGATGAATACCCTGTACTGTATTAAAATTATAATATTTAATTAACTATTTCATGTAATTGCTTATTCATCTTCTATGAAACTTTTACGTGGACCAATGTTTTATTAAAAATAACATGTGAATGATACAAAACCCATTTTTAAGAAATGGGTTGCATAATATTTCAGAAAATATTATTTGTAGTTCTGGCGTTCATTGTAGGAAATTTTTATTTAAAAGTATACGTACACGTCTTAACTTAGCTTCATACACAATCTTATAAAGGATATTTTCAGCCAAAACGTTTGGTAATTTTACTATTTATATTTTACGAACAGGCCCACCGACATCACCTAAAATCCATATTTATCATTTGCATAACGTTAATAAAATTTAACTCTCAATTGGGGGAGTTTATTTTAGAATCACATAATGTCTATTTCATTGTTATATTGTAATAATCAAATCGTCATAGCTTTTTTATTTCCTGTTATAAAAAATTAAATTAATGAACAGTTAGACTGTTATTTACTCCGTAAATCCACTTAGATCACATTCAGTGAATTACGATAAAAGTATATACTAACAAATGCACATCACGCGTGAATACAATGTTTAATGATAAGAGTATCGGCATGTTACATATGGTATGTGTTAAGAGTACTCTACGAATTTTCCTTATGGTACCTATAAAAGCTGATAGGTACACTTTTTCCTAAACAATACACTACTAGTTAAAAAACAATTAACAAGTTCTTCGAAATACTTATTGGTTTTCCTATATGTTTTTTAAATGATTAAAAACTAAAAAAGCAAAGATATTGATGAAGACAATCTCCTTAAAATGACCACTCAGATGATATACATAATGTAGACCATACTATAAATTATTGATTATACAACGCAAAGAATTTAATGCCTTCGATAGGTAATGTACTTTTGAAAATCTAAAACTGTAGTAATAAATTTGTAAACAATACGATAATAATATAACAGTTCCAATCATTTAAAAAAGAATTTCTATAAATCAACAAAATGTTATTGTAAGTTATGAATGTTTGAAACATAACTTTAGAATGTAAAAAGCACTGACATAGTGTTGGGTAAAGCGGGTATAATCCCGATCACAAAGCACTCGGAAAATTAACTAAGGGCGGTTAACTCGGCCTTTGAACATTTCTCTCCCTTCACATAACTTCAGGCACAACATTTTACTAGCTGAATTCCCTCAACTCCTTCTCAGATAATATTTTTGGCAAACATGGCACTTCTAAAACATTTGACCAAAATAGTATAAATACTAACATTACATATAGCAAACATATCTAAATATAACAATACAATTAAATGAAGCATCATATATTACCTAGAACAACGGCTAAGCCAAATCTAACACTGTTCTAGTTTTTCCTAAAACTTTACCTTCTTGCTTATTTATACTTTTTATTTTGAATGTACATTTGTTACACATTTTTCACTGGAAATCTAGTTAACTCTAAAAAATTATATTTCAGAGATGTTTAAGATTAATTTATGTCACTCTATGTAAGAATTCATGTTTTTATATTATAAATTCAAGTCAATAAACGCCTCGGTTTTTATTAGCTTCAGGTCAGCCTTCACTGTCGTGATTATTGATCGAAATATGTCACAATGGTCTGAGAAACGCATGCACAATAATATACTCAAGCGTTACTTAAGATACCAACTAATGAACTCCACTGAGACATGATCTGTACATGTAAGCGAACGAATTGTGCAGGCCAGAGCTGTCACATCAATACATTCCTAACTCCCAGTTGTGACGTCATCAATATTCTCCTTGTCGCAAGATTGACGTTTACACCAACTCATTGTTTGTTTTTAAATGTAATTTGAGTCAATGGATATACAAATGGTTTCTATATCAGTAACAGCTTCTATTTATACATAAATGTTTTATGAAAAACATTAATGTTGTTGGTGTAATAACAAATAGTTCAAAACAAAACTTTAGGAAAAGTAAACCGGAATGAAGGCTTGAGAAGGGTAACCCAGGCCTTATTGCACAGTAAAGAGATTGTGGATATCAGATAGAAATATATAATTGTCCAATTAGTTTCCATATTTGGTGAATTGGATAAGTAAATTTTTCTATACCAGAAAAAAGAATTATAATACAAAAAGTTAAAAGATTAGTTTTTTTAACTCAAGTTCCCCCCCCAATTAAATACAGTCAAAAAGATAATAGAACGTTTATTAAGAGCTATCTATAAAAGTTTTAGAGTAAGTAAATATAAATGTGCTTTATAAAGTATTTTGTTTCATTTCAAGGTTTCAGTTGGTCATCTAATTTAATTAATTTTTAGTTAAAACAACTAAATTTGTAATAAATACTTTGATACCATTGAGATTGAAAGAAAGTAAATGAGGAACTTAAATATCTTATTGCAGAGAATATTTTGGTTTGATATTGTTACATTTTGACTTATAATCAAGACTTGAAATTTAAAATAGGATAGACAATGTTTATTATCAATTCATATATAATATAAGACATGAACTGAAATAAACATGTCTATCCTATTTTAAATTTCAAGTCCTTGATTATAGAGTCACAATGTAACAATACCAAACAAATATTCTCTTATATACAGGGTGAGTTTTTTAAAGTGATCTAATAGCTAACTTTTTAATTACACGCCTTAGCAACCACACTTTTACATATTGGAAACTTGCCTCTCCAATTTTTAAGTTTCCCTCCAGGGATACACCTTTCAAATTTTTTGAAGATGGCCGCCATTTTCCAATATGGCGGTCAACTTTAAAATTTCTTATGAGAACACCCTGTATTTTATGTTGTTTTTAGCTTCTACTCAACAAAATAATACAAATTTGATTTTGAAGAGTTTTTCAATTTCTCTAATGGTTTCAGGGACTACGTGGACTGCAAGTTTTTTATTATCAACATTTCCCGAAAAAATCCGAAAACTTGCAGTCACCACGTAGCTCCTGAACCAATAGAGATATAGAAAAACTCCTAAAAAAAAAAATGTATTAATTTGTAGTGTAAAAATAAAAAAACAAACAAACAACTACAGGGTGTTCCATATAATATTTATAAAGTTGGCCGCCCATATTGGCAAAAATTATGAAAACTTCCAGTCCACTTAGCTCCCTGAACCCATTATAGATATTGAAACCACACACCCGCCAGCCACCACAGACAACATAACGGTATTAGTCAACCCACACCCCCCCCTCCACCGCCACGCCTGTTGATTAGAATCTCAAACTACGAAAATCCATTATCCCGAGTGCGCCACAAGAGATTTTAAATTTGACCGCCATCTTGGAAAATGGCCCACATCCACAAACAAAGGTCCCGATAAATGTATCCCTTGCTTATTCGCCCAAACCCAAAATTCAGCAAGAACCCCCAAACCCTAGAGTTATCATATCTTTGTCGTGTAATTAAAAATGATTTAGCATATTGTGATCACCATAACCCCCACCTCAGCCCAATATCAAATATCATATTTAACACAGCGAGCAAGTCATACAACATGACCCACCCTCCTATATGAGTCGCATTCTGCGAAAGTCCATTCACCTAAGGTTAACAATAGATTATAAGTGACCTACCTGAAAAGATGACAAAAACAAGCATCTTAGTGTGTTTCTTAGAATAAAGATATGAAACTGTGACATTATTTATCCAAATGCTGTATATGTTTCAAAAAGACAAAAAAAAAACCCATTGATTATAAAAACAAAATAAAGAACTTTTATATCACATCCAAAACACTCATCTGCACACTAACCCACCATCATATAATATTCAATTGGAAATATTCCTGTCGAACAATACCATCTAGTGAAGCGTGCCACTTATGTATACATATAAGTAAGACCTTCATACTCCCCTAGAGTACACAATATTTGAGGATAGGGATGCGTAATGAGACCCGGAGTCAAACCCACATCATACACAGCTCTGATGATGTAGGACCTGCACCTGTTCCTAACAACAGCATGAAGATAGCTCACAACAGGTCTAAAATTTGTTACACATTTATACAAACCACGATAAACTAAGCGCCATCATTAATACACTGTTTAATGTGCATTATAGCCACTTTGTATCTTTTAAATTTGCTTACAGGATGATGAATCTTCTACCGTGATATCGTAAATTTCCATAAGATTAGTAAATGTACATAAAATTAAATGTACAAAATTAACTCAGTACAATAATAAAAATCTTTTTAACGTGGAATTCTATTATTTTATTTTTGGTTTTATTTGTGAAATTAAATAACGACCATACAAAACGAACATTCAAAGTTCACAACCTGAAAGTACAAGCCGAACAGAATTCTGTGTTAATATTCAGTGTTTATATATCCATCCATACAGTCCAATAATGTAAAGTTGTAACCATATTTTAGTAATTCTGTCAAAATGTACTCCTGATTTGTATGGTTTTGTTTAGGTTGACCGAGTCTTATATTGATGTACTCCGTGACAGACGAACAAGGCCTTTAAATATAGCTATGAATAAATTTGTAACACAGCGTCACAATCGAATCGTAACGTATACAGTTGTAATATTACATTTTTAATCTCATTTATGGATTTCATCATGTGAAGTATTTAGTGCAAATACTATGTTCGTTCCATTAAGACGGATTTTTAAATAATTAGCTGTCGATTAAAGTGATTTTAATAATAGCTTCCTCATTATGCTCAGAATGGTGGACTCAGATTTAATTAGTTTCTCACAAGCAGCATTAATGTCTCACGAAACTCTTTGGGGACTATAAAATCACATAATATGACTATACCAAGCACTAGAGTATTTTTACTAAAATTTGCTTATCATATCTCACATAAGAATTCATTACATAACGTGATTCAGTATACCATCTCATAAATAATATCCTTCCAAAATGACAAAAGAAGTTTAATTCTGAAGAGCCAAAGTACATAATAATTCAGAAAATATAGTAGAAATAAACCGTCCAGAAACGAATGGCTTATTCCGTACAAAATGTACAGTTCAATCATCTTTTCTCAGTCTCCTAAAACGCACTTTAATTTCAAAATGGAAACGATAATCTCGGCCCTTACAGACGTTTGGAAAAGCATTCGTTTTAATATATTTTATTTCTTATGACCTTTCTTTTGATATTCCCATAAACATCCTATAAATACTTTAGTATACCCTAATAATTCAACATTTATGCTCTCCTGTTTTATAGAAATGTAAATTACGAGTACAATTTTAAATAGCGTTTCAGCAAAAAATGTTAAAAACCACATGTAACATGTAAAAACTTTATATAGTTAATGAAATATATTCAAGAGTTATAGATTTTCTATTTTCGTTGAAATTAATTACGAACAAAGTTTAATAAATAGTAAGGATTCCTTGAATGGCAAAAAAAAAAACTGAATATACTAACAAAATAAATAGGTATAGCTGATAAAATTCATGTTTCTATGTCTGCGAATGCGAAGAGTATCTACATACTGTGACTTTATCGCGCGAGGATCTTAAAATTCAATAGGTAAGTATTATAAGATGAGTACTGAGATGTGGTAAATAAAACTTAGAAACATGTATTTTCAAAAACAACTGGCATTTGCTACGTTTACAATTGTAATATAAAAGACTTCATTACTATCCCTCCTAAATATGTGTATTTAGTGGTAAATCAGCATAATCATGTCCACTCACTCTGTGACTGCAGGGACAATGAAACTAGCTGTTAAGTACTATCAGACAATCAAGCATGAGCAAATACTTATCATCCTTGCGACACTCCAACTAGAGTAGGGACCGTACGACAGGGTGCGAGTTTTGGCAGCCTCTATTTAAACTTGCATGGAGCACTACGTATTTACAACGGGGAACAAGATTGTTCAACATCGCTAAGTCCGTCATTTGACTTCTTCAATTTTTCACGTTCCAAATTAAACTCCTCCCTCAACTGCTTCTTGCTGGGGTTCCCCACTGTATATCCATCACTGTACCTGCTCGTGAGGTCTTGAGGCTAGTCAAATCATTTCACACCATTACACAGGTATATGCTTGACACCTAATATAATATTTCCATTGTGTGGACATGATGCTAAGATATGGAATGCAGCCTAAGCAAGAGCTATAATAATTATATGTTATTTCACACTTCTACCTCTCATGATTATTTTAAATTATGTAATTTTTTTTTTCTTTTTATTTATTAATTTACTGCATTACACCATTATTACATAGAAATTGTACAACGAAAAACAACAAAGCAAGAAGGCTGCTGCACAGAAAATACAGTAATAACAATCAAAAGAAATGTGCATAGGACTAATAAGATACAATTATGAAATAACAGCTGTTATGACAACAATCATAAGATAACAATATGTAAATAATAATAAAAACTAACAGATTATAAAGTACAGTAACTAATAACAAAATTATAAATAACAATAAAAAGATGGGAATTACTGTAAATACAACCATAATGAATAACTATAGTAAATAACAATTATAAGTAACAACTATAGTAACAATTAATATATAATAATTGACGAATTGTGATAATAGAAATAAATTAACATGCATAATGCTTATTTACAGCTTAGTTTAAATTAGTAGTATGAAAACATGTTTAGTTACTTAAGGATGAAAGCGATGAGCACACCGCTGTGAAAGATTCAGTAAGAAGGGCCAAAGAAAGTCAAAGATCCAGCAACAGGCCTCATTACCAAGTCACCATTATGGCGGGTATGAGTAACTTGTTATAATTTTAAGTTTGTCGTATGGAAATTCCTTGAGAAAATCTGAGGTGGAGACGTGAAGACTAGACGGAGGTAAGAGAGGAATTTTTATCAATCTGAAGGATATTCGGCACAATCAATAAGGCTATTTAGTAGTCTGTAGGAGAAACATGAGATCCAGTATGAGCCCTGCGAGCAGCCAAGGAAGGAAGGTGCAGCGAGATTGTCCCCATTTCCTCCATAGTTTGTCTCCAAGTAGCGATATCCCATACTCCACGCCAACCATCCGTAGAAAGCGTCTATTGTTACAGCATCAAGACTAGAGCCATGACCAAACCTGATGTTGGGACCATACCGTAACGGAGTATTCTAGGTAATTGGCCGAACTAATGTGACGTAAAAGTGTTCTTAGGGCAGGAATATGCAAAGTGCTCTGCGGCAGGTTCGGTTGAATACTGTCACAAGGAACAACGATTAGCCCTAGCTGCATAATTTTCCGAGATATGGGCACTGGGGTCAAGGTTTTATGTCAGAAAGTTCTCCGAGGTACGCGAATTCTATCCACGTCATCTGATGGACAGGCTTCCGATGTGAAGGTAGTAGACAGAATAGAAGAGTTCCTGTCTGGCTCTAGGAAATGGAGTACGGAAACACACTCTCTGTGGTTGGGTTAAAGGGTCCATTTCATAGATAACACACCATTGTGTCCAGCACCGTCAAGAAGATCCCGTCTGCCATTCATTTTGAGTGTTGAGCCTTAGGAAATTATCCACTAAATATCTTCACGTCATCAGGCAAACAAGAGAAAGGGTCCCCAGCTGATGATATTCACCAATATCATTATATAAATAAGCTAAAGAGGAACCGGCCCAAGGTGAGAACCCTGAGGAACGCTCTGATGTTGCATGAATAGGTCCGTGAGAGTGCTGGACGCATAGCTCACACGCGGAGAGTGCGATTCGAGAGGTATACTGTCCAAACCAGCATGTAGACAGTGATCCAGCAACACCAAGAGCTTCCAGTTCTCTTCAGCTCAGGTGGGGGTGACTGTAGATTTCATGATCGAGAACGCCTTAGCATAGTCCATATAGAGACAGTCAAACTTGCATTTAGACCATATGCTTAAAAGCAGAAAGGATCCTGGTTGTAGACCAAAGACTGTTAGTACTCATTGTGTTAGTAGTAATACGAAGTACGGATGGAAAAATCGCAGATGAAATATAAATAATCTACTAAAAACCAGAGAAGGTTATGGATTGGTCTGGCAGTAAAAAATATAATAATAGAGTAGAATAACCGGCAACCATGATATAACAATAATTAGAGCTTGAAAAACCTCGTCAGGGAACGGTGACAGTAAAAAATGTGTGACTAGTGGGACAGGCTGACGTCCCATAACACACTTAATCCAAGCTGTTAAAACAAACAACTGTGTAACAATTCTTTGCACAGACGAGGAAAATATTTATAGAGAGAGTATTTAAAAAACTGATGCAGCATACAATAAAATCGCTATTGCACAAACTGTTTGGCAGTATTCTGAAAATCAGAGGACTTTATAGTTAATTTCAAAATGGCGTGTATCTAATTTTCCGTTGTGTAACGAATGTCTAATAAAAACCAATATTTTTACACCAAATAGTATAACGCCATAAAAGCGTCTTTTCTTAAAATCTATCACTAATCTGGATTATAATATTACTATTTGAAATAACTCTTCCATTTCTAAAAAATCTGGTTTATAAATAACTATTTTAATGCCAGTTTTCGTATTACAGAATGGCAAAATATAAAGTCCCATAACTTTGGACAGAGTATATTTTAAACAAGCGTATATTATGCTAATGAAGCTTGTTAACTGTGATAAACATTAAATACTGAGGGCATACTATAATCCTTAGCGTAAGCGAAATTAACACGTTATTTTAATCTATCAGTTTTTCCTATTTGGTAGTGTTATAGAAAATACGCAAATTTATTAGACATTGTTTGGGTTTATGAATAGGGTATAGCGCTTAAAGCAACTTAATCAATGTTATTAAATGTATATATTTGTATTTATCTTTACACAGATTTATACCGTTGATTATATTTCAGTTAGTAATTAATTTATTGTTTTATGTTTTTAATCCCTTTTGAAAAAAGGGGAAATGCGGAATTATTAAAGTGAATATATACAAACGTTTGTCCTCCTTCAACGTTTACAATATTCATCTCTTTTACATATGTATATCGATTGAAATATTACTCGTTATAAGTGAAAATGTAATTGTGATAACAAACTTAAGCCACTTATCAATATACTGTAATATAGATGAACGGCATGGACATAACAGCAGAAAGATGGTGAATGAAAAGAGAGCTTCCCATATTGAGTAAAATGGTGTGAATCATATTCAATCAGATTTAAAAAATAAATGTTTCGTCTCCATGTTCGCAATAGATGGTTTTGATAGCTCACTTCGGCAAATCAGGACAACATAGGTTTAGCCGAGTAGCCAAAATATGCCTAATGCACTGGAAAGATCGGTTACATATCCCTCATATATTTCTTTAAAACATATTCTTTGAATCAAATTATTTTATTTTATATTTAATCTTTCTTAATTTTACTGATTAATATTTAGTAGTTATGGACAATGAGGAAATACATGTTAATGTAGATTTAAAACTTCACAATTACATTGCAGTTGTTGCGCAAAAGTCATAAGCATAGTGGCAGTAAGTATTATAATTAACTCTGATTAAAAATCTGATCCATCCTACGTACAAACAAATATCATTTTGTGACCCAACATAAAGTTCCATGTAGTAAGCTCTTGTTTAGATACTATCTCAAATGTATAGCTAATTTTTTTTAATTATAAAATTAAAAATAAATTTTTTTATTTTTTTTTTTCCTAAAAACCACCCTAAATATATGTTTTTTAAAAAATTATATCATAATTGTAATAATGGTATAGACACTTTATAAATATATCATTACTAATTTTTATTGAAATCCATTCAAAAATTGTACGTGTTGACCATTACTGGTAACCCAATTAATTTTACTTCCCATTTATAACAAACATTATGTTACAGTTCTTTCCACATATTCCAACCTTATACCATTAAATTAATTTCTTTTTCACTATCGTACGGACGTCTAGATATTTTTCTTATTCTACTTAATAAGTACCCCCCCAACAAAAATATAGTGAAGGAAATAATTTGTACAATTATTAAATGAATATTAACGTAAGTAAGAGGCAATGCCCTTCATTCATTCAATTTGCCTGCATGTTTGTTAGTTTGCTTGTTGCCGTGTTATCAACACGTGCTATCCACAGCGACCGTCCGGCGCTTAGGTTCTCTCCAGACTGTATTACACTACAAGGGTAGATCGATTTTGTCTATTCCCAGACATCACTCTATTTACTCTAACATGAGCTCACTAGTCATTCTAACATACTGTGTATCAACACGTATAACAATCAGCGACCGTCCGGCGCTAGCTCTTCCAGAACTGTTTACCACAGGGTAGATGATCGATTAGTCTATCCCCAGACAATCACTCTAATTACCACTAACTATGAGCTCACTAGTCATCTAACATACATGTGTACAAACACGTACAACATCAGCCCGACCAGTCCTGGCGCTAGTCTATCAGGCCTGTTTACCACAGAAGTACATCTGTGAAATAAGTTAATTCCCAGAAATCATCTCTACTTACTCTAACATGAGTTCAGTAGTCAATCTAACATACTGCTGTACAACACGTGTGTAACTCAACAGCCGACCGTCTGGCGCTAGTCCTCTCAGGACATGTTACCACACTGGGTATGATCGATTAGTGAAATCAATTCCCAGGGACCATTCCTACTCTACTTCCTCTAACATGAGTTCTAGTAGTCATCTAACATTTACTGTGTACAACCTACGTGTAAACTAACAGCGACCCGTTCTGCGCACTGTCGCCCACCATCTCTCAGGACAGTTTAACCACAGGGCTAGATCGATTAGTCTATCCCCCAGACATCTTCCTCTACTTACTCTCAACATGAGTTCAGTATGTCATCTAACACTACTGTGTACAAACACGTGTAACCACAGCGACCGTTCTGGCGCTAGTCTCTCAGGACTGTTTAACACTGGTGTTAGATCGACTTAGTTAATTCCCAGTAACATCCACGTTCACCATAAACTTACATGAGTTACAGTAGTCATCTAACATACTGTGTACAACAACGTGTAAACCATACAGCGACCCCGTGTCTGGCGCTAGTCTCTCAGGATCTGTTTTACCACAGGGTAGATCGATTAGTCTATCCCCAGACATCATCTCTACTTAACTCTAAACATGCTAGTTCCAAGTAGTCATCTAAACATACTGTGTAACAACACGTGGTAACAACAGCGACCGTCTGGGGCGCTAGTCCTCTCAGGACTGTTGTTAATAGTCCCACTGAGAGGGGTAGAAATCGATTAGTTACATTCCCCAGACATCCCTCTACTTAACTCTAACTCATGAGTTTCAGTAGTCATCTAACATCACTGTGGTACAACACGTGCTAACAACAGCGACCGTCCTGGCGCTAGTCTCTCAGGACTGTTTACCACAGGGTAGATTCGATTAGTCTATCCCCAGACATCACTCTACTTACTCTAACATGTAGTTCCTAAGTATTCATCTACCACATACTTGATGTACAACACGCGTTTGTAACAACAGCTGACCTGTCTGGCTGCAAGATCTCTCAGGACTAGATTATACCACTGTGGTAAGAATCGCTTAGTTAATTCCCCAGACATACACTCAACTTACCTCAAACGATGAGTTCATTTAGAACCATCCTAACATACAGTACTACAAACACGTGTAAAAACAGCCGACCGTCCGGCAGCTCTAGTCTCTCATGGACTGTTTTACACCACAGAGTACATCAAATAGTTAAATTCCCAGAAATCACGTCTACTTACTCCTAACATGAAGTTCAGTAGTCCTCCATCTAACATACTGTATACAAACACGTTGTAACAACAGCGACCGGCCGGCGCCAGTCTCTCAGGACTGTTTGTTCCCACAGAGTACATCGAATAGTTAATTCCCAGCAGAAAATCACATCCTACATTACTCTAACATAGAGTTCAGTCGTCCCATCCTACACATACTGTGTACAACACGTGTAACAACAGCGACCTGTCCCGGGCGCTAGTCTCTCAGGACTTGTTTACCACAGGGTAGATCGATTAGTTAATTCACAGAAATCACTCCTCACGTTACTCTAACAATGGAGTTTCACTAGACATCTATACATACAGTACTACAAACACGATTGTAAACAACAGCGAACGTCCGGCGCTAGTCACTCAGGACAGTTTACCACAGCGGTTAGATCGATGTAGTTAATTCCCAGAAAATCACTCTACTTACTCTAACATGAGTTCAGCAGTCCCATCTAACATACTTGTGTACAACACGTGTTACAACGAGCGACCGTCCGGCGCTAGTCTCCTTCTCAGGAACTGGTTTTACCACAGAGTACATCAAAATTAAGTTTAATTCCCAGAAATCACACAACTTACTTCTAACAATGAGCTCACTAGTCATTCTAACATACAGTGTTTACAAACACGATGTAACAACAGCGAACGTCCGGCGACTAGTTCTTTCCGGACTGTTTACCACAGGGTAGATGTGAGATTAGTCAATTCCCAGACATCACTCTACTTACTCTAAGATGAGTTCACTAGGCCATCTAACATACAAGTACTACAACACGTGTAAACAGCAGCTGAAACCCGTCCGAACGCAAGTCTCTCTCAGGACTGTTAATACCACAAGGGTAGTACTCGTATTAGTATCATCATCCCCAGACATCTCACTCTACTTACTCTAAAACATGAGCTCACTAGTCATCTACACATACAGTGTTACACACACGTAGTAAACAACAGCGGACCGTATCCGGCACGCTAGTCCTTTCCGTGGACTTGTATTTAACCACAGGGTAGATTAGATTAGTCCAATTTCCAGACAATCCACTCTACTTACTTCTAACATGAGCTCACTAGTTACATCTTTAACATTACTGTGTACAACACGTGTAAACAACAGTCGACCGTCCCGGCGCTAGTCTCTCAGGACCTGTTTACCACAGGGTAGATCGAGTTAGTCTATCCCCAGACATCACTCTACTTAAGCTCCTAACATGAGCTCACTATCTCATCTAACATACAGTGTTACAACACGTGTAACCAAACAAGCGACCGTCCGGCGCTAGTCTTTCCGGACTGTTTTACTCACAAGGGTAGATTGATTAGTCAATTCCCAGACATCACTCTACTTACTCTAACAATGAGCTCCACTAGTTTCATCTAACATACCAGTGTTACAACAGACGTGTTAATCCACAGCGACCGTCCCGGCGCTAGTCTCTCCGGACATGGTTTACCACATGGTAGATTGATTAGTCAATTCCCAGACATCACTCCTACTTACTCCTAACATGAGTTTCACTAGTCATTCTAACATAAAGATTGTACAACACCCGTAACAACAGCGGCCCTCAGCTGGACTGATCCTCTCAAGGACTGTTCTCCTTAAGATGGTAGACTGACTAGTCAATTCCCTGGAACATCACTCTACTTACATTCACGCAGTTCGTAATTTGTGAGGTATGTGGTTGATTTTTAAATATTGTGAATGCTTGCTTGTGATACTCTAAAATGCGGTCACTATGTGGTTTTTAAAATACAGATGCTATTTAATTTACTAATATCTGTCCTAATTGTAATCTCATTATATTTTAGCTCAGTATTTTAAATTATAAATGTTTTCTAACTACATTGTAGTAGTTAAGTAAATATGTGTCATAACTTATATCTTTTAAAGTTGTTCAATTTCTATCTGTACTCTTGACAGGTATGAGATGACTTTATATATCAATGACATTTAGGGATTGTTTATTATTGTAATGGTAAAGGCATTTTTTGTACATACAATTTTTTTTATTCGTTACCTTCTGTAGTAAATTCCATGAAGACATAATATGCTTACGTTTATTGCAATATCAAGGTAAATTAGTTATAGCTTTAAATTGAAAAAAAATGTAATAATCGATTTTAACAATACACTAATCAATTCACTGAGGCGTTTAACTAAGCCGTAAACGTACCTAATTGACGATTGGCAGAAATCGATTTCTGGGCTTGAGTGTCTGCAATCACGGGTAATTGTCTGTAGCGAGCTGAACTTGTAGGGTTTAAATTAGTGTTCCGTCGGAACATAGGATTAAAATATGTTTTGAAACTAATTTTTTAAGCGAAATACAATAAAAAGTGACTTTGAATTAAGTTTGAGGGTCTGATGGATAGTAAATATTGTCAAAGAGACAAACGTTAAAGAAACAAATTAGTAAACAATGTATACTGTAGGGGGGCGCAAATCATAAGATATTAAAGTTACTAACCAAATTATATTTGTTAGATTGGCTGTTTTTTTTTTACATAAGTTTAAACTTTAGTACCATTAACCTTCAATAACATTTTTCACAAAAGGTCCAAAAACGGATAAAAGGACATTTGCTATCGCGTAACGTTACAATGGAGATCTGCTGATTTATAAATGGCGATCAGTTTCATAAACTTGTTAAAAGCAGTTTGAACTATATAAATCGTTCATATTTTGTAAGGACATAATTTTTTAATTTCAAATTGTTATATCTAATTAAAAAGTTAACAAAACATTAAGCATCATTAGTTTAAGATAAATTCATCATATTTATTCAACAAAAAACAAATTAATCCAAGAGTGACGAAATCCAAATAAAATTCAGGAAATCTACAATTTCTGGTTTTGCGAACTATAATTTCTTTTGTGATTGTAGTTTTTGACAGTGAAGTTTAGAATTATTATTACGTGATTGATGTAGGTAAATATCCATAAATATATTTAAAGAATTGAAATGTTTTGTGGAAGCATAAGTGTATAACAACTAGTATTTTATATCGGAAAACCAAAACACTCATTCTATAGTAAATCCACTTGTGATGCGGTTTGTACAGACACTGTGCTAACGATGTAGTACAGGGTGTTTACTTACATCGATTAAAACTCTTTTAGAGAAACAGGACTTTCCAAGAGTACGTTTTAAATCAGAGGCTAAGAAGCACTCTCTAAACGTACTTTCGGAGCTGTGAGTCGTCAAACCTCGTTATTACTAGAGCATGTTCTTACCATGACAGATGAATGGTCAGTAATCCAATGTTTCTAATTTCAATACAAATGAAGATATAAACTCTATCTTTTTTTAAAGAACAGAAACGTACGGAAAGAACTATATACTCCATATTTAAACTTATCATTATAAAATGTTGATACTGATTTTAAAAGTATTAGAAATGTAAATATTGGACTGTTTTCTCTTACATGCCTCTCGAGTTGTTTATTTAATTGTATTCCTACTTATTGCAGTACATATGATTTTGTTGTATTTTTTTAATTATAAAATTTTCAACATAAAAATGAAATTTACCTTAAATATATACATCGCAAATAATAAACAATTATATTCAAAATCATGATGAAAGCGCGCGAAATCTTGATATGTCTTATAAAGTGGTGTAACCTGAAACTCATAAGCCTGAGACTGTTATCTTGCTCAACTCCATGTTAAGTCAAGCTACATTATGTAGGGAGACTATGTATGTATTATGATGGGTTTTTAAGGAACCAGCTACAGATTTCATTTTAAAGGTAAAATTAAATATGTCTCAATGTCCGTTTAACCTAGAGTAAACCCAAATTGATAAACTTCCATTGGGGATGAATTAATGCCAGTATAGTGCAGGATAGAGATACCAACATGGAAGTAGCTCAGAGCCATTGTCCGGCAAGTGAACGTTTTGTCGCTCCCCAAGAGGTTTTCAGGTGTAGCACTTTAACACCTCCAAGCGACCATGTCATAAATATTAAGGCTCGTTTCTTCACATTTATGACACTACAATCTAATCCACTTCCCTAACCATAAAAAGCGAGTCGACCTATAATATCAAAAATGCATTAAATGTTTATTTTCAAACCTAACCAGTTTTAAAACATGAGATCAATAAAATTAATGTCTACAAATGCTTGGCAGTGAAATTTCTACTACAAAGAAAATAATTGTTTTTAAATCATTTGGGTTTATAAAATATTTACATTGCTATTGTTAGTCAAAAAATATTTTACTGTCACGTTTATAATTTAAGGTAACATTGGCGACTGGTGATAAGTATGACTAAACAACGCATGTACAGAAGAAACCTTGAATTAACGGAAAAAGTCCACACAGAATGTTAAGTTAATCAATTACATATATTTTAATTTTCAAAAAACAACTATTACATTGCATACAGGTAGATCCAAATTCCATATTAAATATCTATATTACAGAAAATATATATAAAAACTCTGTTCCTCTAATTAGCGTCTGACTAAGTGACGAAAACATTAATGACGGCACAAAGCATTTTTTGACTTTAAATAAATGCTTAGTTTGTAATTTTAAAAAAGGATAAAAAAATAATTTTTGGTAAGCTCATTTACCTTTCAGGGTAACATTAATATAATTTGAGGGAATTCTTTTGTGATTGTATAAATAAATGAATGCGATTAATTTAAATACTATCACCGCTTCTGAAAAATGTATTTAGTAAGCATTGGTGTTTTTGTATTCTTAAAAAATTTTTTGAAAATTCCTACATATTTATTTGAAATTCAATGAAATCACAGCCCTATATTTGGTATCATTATTTTCCTTTTATGTAATTTTAACGTAAAAGTAAAAAAAGTACAAAAGTAAGTTTTTTCAACGTATGTGTCACTTTGAAAAATATCTTGGTCAAAAGAAGTATACCTCTATTTTCAGTAACCAGAGACGGTAAATAACATACCTCTGTAAACATAAATTTCTATATGAGACCCTGGAAAATCAGTGTCAATGCTATTGTATATCAACTGCTGTAAGGGGCAACAACTACAACACGTGCCACAAACTGTACAGTTACATAGAATGATACAGTTTGCTAATTGTGTTTTGTTTCGTTTTACATTACTCCTCTTTTAGTAACTTTCACATTGTTACAGATTGTAATTCTCTACAATTGTTTATGACATTAATATTACTTATGACATTAATTATAACAGATATTGTTAAGCCACTGTCTTACGGATTTGAGTGTTGATCAATTTCATACTTAGCATTAATTTGTTATTTAATTTTTTTGTTTCAAAAATATATAATTTAACTCCTCCATCTTTTGATAGCCTGAATTAAATTATATATTTTAACCCTTTTTGATAAAGTTCCTGTTAACATTATTTATTTATTATTTATATGGTTTGCAAGAGCCAGGAAAGTATATTAGAAGCAAAAATGAAATTTGTGTTCGTGTATTGGAAAACAACTGAATACTCTGTGTTTCTAAATGTGTAAATAAATTATTTTTGGAAGAATAAATCGATATTGCTTTAACGTTAAATGTGTGTGATAAGAGGAAGCTTTATTTCCTTTAGAAATAAAAAATGTCAATAACGTTTTTCTATAATACAAATATTGCGTGTTTTATCTTCACCAATATAAAATTACTTTCGTAATATTCACTTTTGTATATAGAGCAATTTCAGAATATAAATTATAAAATCATTAGGTTTTAAAGGCTAATGGATTTTTGTTTAGTGCTTTTTAATGTGTGTCAGCAATTAGCTATTTTTATGACTAAATATGCTCCTTGCATTTACACAATACAATGTCAGAAATTCTTTTATTTTATTAACAGTTATATTGAAACGCCCATTATTTAGCTTCTTAATGGAAGACTGAAGAAATGTAATATAATTTCTTATACTGATTAACTAGTAAATACATTTTAAACACGAACATTACATTTTGTAATATCAGTTTTGTCAATCATAGTGAATAAAAGGAAACGGGTTTTGTTAAGTTTTAATGTGGAAAAGAATGTAATGACAAAAAATAAATATCTTTGTAAAGCAAGTTATGTTATAAAAAATAGTTTATCGTAACTACTCTGCACTGAAAATAAAATTAGTTTTCCAAACCAGCATAAAACCTCCCAAACTGTTAACTGAACCCTTGACATTATTTTATAGTTGTTTTATTGTAGAAAATTAATTTCAATGTCCAAAAGGTTTTTGTGTTTGCAGGATTAGTCTAACCAAGACTTTCAAAATACAATTAAATTCCAAATATGGGTAAAATTATAACTATCCGGATGGATTGGAAAAGTATATATTCTATTCCACCAATAATCACATAGTTGATAAAACAATGACAGTACACAATTATTTGTATTTGGCCAAAAAAAAACCGAAACATTGCATATTTACTACCAACAACAGTATTTTATCTTACAGTACGGTAGCAGTAGCTGGGTAGTTGTATCTCCTGATTGCCTTGACAGCACAATTTAGTTCTGCCACTCACTTGTGGTTAATGAGAATCCCACAAAGCAGTACTTCAAATAAGGAAAACTTGAAAATAAATGTTGTAACTCTCTAAAGACATTTAATTTATAATCCATTGAAACCATTCGTTAATCAGACTATTTGAATGATAACATAACATTTCCTTAATATAACTGTTTTAATACGATATACAGAAAATATTAATTGCAGTTGATAAAATAGCTGTGAAACAAATATAAGAAATAAAAAACAAAGTAAATTCAAACTGGGGACGTCTCACAGTGTATAATATGTAGGGTAAGTCAACGTAATTATATAGCGACGTGCTGTCGCATGCAATCAGGGCTAAAAATAAAAAGTGTACACAGAATTAGTTTTTTTTCATATCCTTGGTCTTTTTATGCTACTTGTTAATACAAAATCTGAATATAAGCAGCTCTCATATGTTTTCGGAGCGCC